>NC_067488.1:45969014-46256514 GCF_947179515.1 Apodemus sylvaticus | reverse complement strand
TCAAGCGTATCCAATGTGGGCCTGAGGCCCACATTGCTCTTGCCTCAAATGTCCTTTTCTAAGCTTCAAGGTGCTCAGCAGGAACCTATAAATAAGCAAGGAAGTTTCAGAGAAAGCCTACTTTACACCTGTTTTCAAGGTGGAACCTGAAATTCTCCAGCTGCCAATAAAACAGCCAGGACTGCACTTCCATTATAGTAAGCATCCAATAGAAACAGAAAGCTCAGCCTGGGAGGCAGGTCCTGCCTGGTTGCCACAGTAATCTCCAGTGAGTTGCTTAGAGCCAAGAGCTTTCCTTGGGCCTGGGATGTAGGCTCCAGGTACCTACTGGGAATGCTGGAGGGTGGCAGGGAGAAGGCAGGGGAGGGACATGGGTAAGTGATGGGGCAGACGCAGCGTGCTAAAAGCAGACAGAGTGGTGTCCACAGGAAGAAAGGGTTCCCACAGAGAAGCTATTCTAAGAGGACCAGAAAGCAATTCCAAAGGCTAGGAAGGCTGCTGAAGAGGATGATCAGGGGTTTAGAGCAATGGCTGCTTTTCCAGAGGTTCTACTTCCAACCTTCCCACAGCAGCTCCCACCACAGAGATGCACAGACATACATGCAGATGAAAGCCCATCCTCATCGTGTACAATAAGATTTATAGTTTTTAAATGCTAGGGGAAATGCATTAGTCAGAGATGGGCAGTTGCTTTATCAGGAGACATAAAAGAGGGTACAGGCAGACATGGGGAGGAGTTCGAGTTTACAGGAGTCATGTGACCAGCAGGGTGAGAGGTATATGGGTGAACAGTGTAAGAGTGCCAGAGAGAGGTACAGGGATCTTCTAGAGAATGGTCACAGACAAGGAAGCCATGTGGCTAAGAATTTTAGAAGGGAATGTAGAATTTCTAACAAAGGTCTAACAAATGTGATCATGAGTCATATTGTTTTCTGTTTCATGATTATGTGTGTTCCTACGTTGTTTGTGTGTATGTGTGAGTGTGTGTGTAAGTGTGTGTTTGTATGTGAGTATGTGTATGAGAGTGTGTATGTGAGAGAATGTGTGTGTGGTTGTGTATACTCCTATGAAGGACAAGACCTGGAGCTTATTGTTTGTAGACTGGCTTTGCATCAAAGTCTCTGGGAATCAGCTTCTCTAGCCTTACAGTGACAAGCTTACAGGCATGTGCCAAGGTACCCAGAGTTCTCTTGGGTACTGAGGATCTGAACTCAGGTCCTCACACTGGTGCAGTAGACACTTTACCCTGAGCCATCCTCTCTACCCTTGGGGAAGTGTTTGGCTGGTTGGTTTGGTTTGGGTGGGGTTGTTGTTTGCTTGTTTGTTTTCAAGGAAGTTTTTGGTAGTGCAACATAGACCCCTACTGGCTGTGCAGCTGAAACTGGCTCCTCCTGCTGATCCTGACATCAGTGAAAGAATGAACTTGCTAGCAAGATGAGAGCAAGCAGGCAAGGAAAAAAAAGCTTCTTTCTTCTATGTCATTTACAGGCTTCCATTACAAAGCATGGTCCAGATTAGAAGTGGGTTTTCCTTGCTTTAAAGATCTGTATTGGGGGCTGGAGAGATGGCTCAGTGGATAAGAGCACTGACTGCTCTTCTGAAGGTCATGAGTTCAAATCCCAGCAACCACATGGTGGCTCACAACCATCCGTAATGACATCTGACGCCCTCTTCTGGAGTGTCTGAAGATCGCTACAGTGTACTTACATATAATAATAAATAAATCTTTAAAAACAATCTGTATTAAAGTTGTGTCTTTGTGCCTCAAGAACTGGATTGAAAGTATGACTTCCACCTCAAAGATTTAGGTCAGAAATAGATCTTTCCACTTCAAATTAAGCAAAAAAACCCTCACAGGTGTGCCCCTCTATTTTCAGGTTTTAGTTAATTCCAGATGCATTCAAGTTGTCAAGCCAGAATAGCAATCACATTGGGTTTCAATTTCCAGACAGTAAAGGCCACAGGGAGAAAGGAACAAGCAGTCTGCTATTTTCTGATCTCTAATTGGCTTCAATTCTGGGGACAACTCCAGCTTTCCATCGCAGAGATAAACAATGTTCTCCCCTTCCATTCCTCCTGATTTGCTCATCAGAAAAAAATGCTAAGGATGTACCTACACCTAGTCAGAAGGCCTTGCTTCTGAGAATTTTTTTTCCTAAAGGAGACCTCATAGGTTGTTGGTTCCCAGGAACCACACTCAGCTTGGAGAGGGCTTCTGAGGAAGGGGTGTCCAGGAGCAGTGAAAATTACAACTCAAATTCAAATCATGGGTACAAGCTGACAGTTTTCTGAAGATCACCAGACATCTCAGCTCTAACAAACCAAACCCCAGTCTTTTATTTACCTATCAATTCAATCGTCCACCCCAGGTTCCATTTTGATTATCCCACCAATAAGAATTTATTTTACCTTAGCCCCTTGACTCCTAGGAAAAGACATTTTTCTTAAAATTGCAAGTGAATTCAGAGATCTGCCTGCCTGCCTTTGTAAGCACAGACAGTAAGCTAGTAGGGTGGGATCCAGCTCTAAGATCACCATTTCCACCATGCCTGGGCATAAATTCACTCTGTCCCTGTTTGATCTTGAACTCAGGAATCTGCCTGCCTTTGTATCTTTCCGACAAGCTTGCTCATAGTGCATCTAACTGTTCTTTTTGGTCTGTGAAGTCCCTCATATAATTCATGCTGCATTCTTATATTTTTCATAGTTGAGAAATTATATATTTTTGAGCCTTGTATTTCAGAGTTCTTTCCTACAGCCTTAACAGCTGTCCAAAAGGTCCTAGTATTCTACCATTTTTTTTCCTGAGGAATCTAGACACAGCCTTTCCTCCTGGACTCAGGCAGTTTCTAATTATCATAGAGTCATTAATCTTAACATGGAGGACATTCCCAGAAAAAGGAACATGAAAATATGTACATTATTATACAAACAAGCCTTACTCCCACAGCAGTTGTTAATACACGTGGAGGCCCACATCCTGCTGGCCCTGCTTCTGGGACAGGAAAACATGTCACAACATCCATTTTGCATGGCCATGCAGGACTTGGCATAACCATGTGGTCCCTGCAGTGTTCCCACCAGAGCTTTAGTGATGGCAGGTCCAGGGTTCTGGGCAGAAGAAGTGGAAAGGAAGATGCTTCAATCAGAGTTGAAAAGGCAGACAGTAAGAAACAGTGGTGCTACATGCCTTTAAATCCTCACAAGTATCTGCAGGTAAAGGTCTCCAGGATATTTCTTCATTCTCTGGTCTGGCTTTGGCACTAGGGTGATACTGGTTCGTGTACTATGTTGGAAGCATTCTCTTCTCTTGTTACATTAGAAAGGGTTGTGTGTGTGTGTGTGTGTGTGTGCATGTGCATGTGTGTGTTCTCTCACAACCATTACAGATGTGTGTGCTGGAAATTGAACTCACAACCTCTGGAAGAAGACTCAGTGCTCTTAACCACTGAGCCATCTCTCCAACCAGCATTATTGAAATGTCTTTAAATGTCATATTCTGTAGATCTCTGAAGTGCTTTAAGACCATATATGGATAGTATATTTGAATAGGCAGATGTTTGTTTCTAGCTATTTACTATCTGGCTAACTTGAAACATCTACAGGAGGCTAAATAAAGCTTAACTAAGCTAGTACCTGACAAGACCACAAGTCTGACTGACTGACTACTAACTTGCATTTCTTAATTATCCTAAACAGTTTGTAATAGTAGCTTTCAAGGACTAGAATTTTATATTATATTTTTAGATTTGTTGCATAATAAGTACAATTCCTTAACTATGCATATATTACTGTTTGAATATATATATATAATGCTCTACCAAAGGATAACCTTAAATTTGTATCAGTATACAAATTCCATACCAATGTAAAATATTTGGCATGTGGATGCTCTTTAGTTTAAAGAATAGACTCAATAATCTACCCTTGTATCCTATGTCCCCTCTTCTTTCTTCTCATCTCCCTCCCTGTTTTCCCCAAAAATTGATAGGAGAGAAAGAAGGAAAGAGAAAATGAAATGAGGGAGAGAGAGAGCCCTGACCCTACCCTCTTTACTTTGCTTCCTCCCTGACCAAGGACAGTGTATGACCAACCTACTTGAGTGACTACATCATCCATCACCCTCCGAATGACCAAAACAGACCTCTTAGGAAGGTGGGCATCACTCTCTTAAAACTGCTTCTTGCTGCCTATGGGGCAATGGCATCTTCTGAGACCCTAAGAAAACTGAGCTATTTGCCAAGTCCTGAGAGAGCCAGCTGTGTCATTTGCTGTCTCTGCAGAGTGGGAAAGTGCAGGGCTTAACTGCAGCCCTGGCTGGAACATGTTGTGAGGCCGGACTGTCTTAGCCATTTTGAAGTTGTTCTGGATGAAGATTTTTGGGGAATCAGCTACTAAAGCAGTTTGTGAGGCTGGGTCACCTGGACTAAGTTTGCCTTGCCTTCACTGGTGTCTGGTCCTTCTGGTCTGAAAACACACAACCTTTATAGGTCCGTTGGACTGTACAGCCTAACTATAATACAAATCTCCATCCATACCATATTGGATGGCATGTAATGATAAGTCACAAGGACACAGTAGCCAACAAGATTTGTGGCTATGCAGAGACATCCATGTCTCAGCCAGTCACAGAGCTGTTCCCATGTAGAGGGATCAGCATGCATGTCACCTGCTGTTCCTTTCTCCAAGTCACAGCCAGGATTTTCAGGAGGTCTTTCATGGTCAAATCTATTCTTAATTAATTTTGAAGGAATTCACAGCTTCTCACTTCCCACTGAAACAAAAGCAGATCCTCTCCCTAACCAGCATATTTCTTGACTGCCATTCTGAGGTTATCACATATCTTGGCTGATCTAATGCAGCCATCTTTTCTAAAAATCTAGTGTTTGTCAGCTGCTGTGCTACTTGTATCATTGACATTTTAAATATTTAAAGTCAATAAAGCATTGTTTACTCTATTTCTGGGGGGTCCCATAGCCCCTTCTGTTTTATGAACATACCTTCGAAGGTATGGCTAGATTTTTCCACAATCACTTGACTTGTTGGATTGTGAGATACACTTGTAACATGTTTCATGGCACAGTGTCTAAAATATCATTGTATTCTATATGTGCTAGAGTATCCTCAGCTTCAATCTGCAAAGGTCATGGCAAGTCTGCAAAGATTGCCATCACCTTTAATAAATGTGAAATCTCAGGATCAGCCTTTTTAGAACTCAAGGCCAAAGCATATTGAAATCCTGAGTACGAATTGATTATATGTTGTTGTAGCATATGTGCAATCTTTAACTCTCCAAATTCTACAAAATAAAACACATAAGTTATTGTATGACATTGATCTAAGGTGTCATCACCAAACAGAATATGTGTTCTTAACTTGGCATATTGTCCTTTATCTAACAATTGAACCTTGACAGTATAAATATAATGTCAGGTCTGATTGTGTTGGTTCACAGTTGAACCCTCTTTATCGAGCATCTCTATAGGCTGCCATTCTCCAGTCTCATCACAGGTGGCGATATAGGCTGGTGGTGATATAGGTGGTGATAAAGATATAGGCTTTACATTGGATTCCTCTGGAGTTCTTTTATTCTGAGTCAAAGGATTTTCCAATCTCTTCTATTGCCTCTACTCTAGCATTTAATTTTAAAATTTTCTCCTTCTCTAAGCCTGTTTTATTCTCATCTTTCTTAAAGAATATATGTAAAATTACAATCATTACCAAAAATACAATTATTTGTATGCTAATAATCGAAATAAAATTATACCAAATACAAAGTCATTGCGTCTTTCATTTTTAACACAGATAATATTTTCTTTTTTTAAACTCTCTCTAAAGTTTCTCTTTCCTTCAGAGACTTCCCTTTATCATATTCAAAGTAATTATTTTTTCTATTACTGTCTATTCCCAGTTTCTTTTCTCTTTTACTATTCTTAAATTTAACACATTACGCTTTCAGAAGTGTAGGACTTGAGCTTTTCAATCTTGGATTGCCTTTGTGTGCTGTCCCTGGCGCTCCTGAGCTGTTCAGCTCAGCATGTGGCACGGGCTGCTGGCTCTGCCCCAGCCATCCGCAGGTAAGGGTAGTTCCACTTGGCAGCGCCTGGAGAAACCCCCATTTCTATGCATTGGACCTATGCCACCCACTGTGCTGCCAGAGCCCGGGTTCTGTCTTCCACCCTACTCTAGTCTGCCTGCCCACGCAGCGGCAGCGCTCTTTTGGCCTTTCCAGGGCCCACGTGCCACCCTGGGCTGGGCCTGTGCTTGCCGTTCCACGACAGCCAAGCCTCACACTCGAGGGCACCATCCAGGAGCCGTGCCTACCTGCCCCAGCTCTGAGAAGTGGTTGGGCTTTCTGGTGATGGGCGGGCGTCTGACCTGGTGTGTGACCCGGTGGGCTACAGCCTGGGAAGTGGCTCACCCGCAGGCCACTCACTGAGGCTCTCTCTTAACCTGACCAGCCTCGGGCCCATTCAGAGCAGCAAGCGGTTGCTAGGGAAACTTTGCCCTGCTTTCCACCACGACCTTACTCAGGCTCTAAGCTTGGATAAACATGTCCTCATGTTGGGCGCGAATTATCGCAGGACTGTGTTAACCCGCCAGCAGTTAGAGTAATGGCATGGAGACTTTTTACTAATATGAAAGATTGGCCTTAACATAGGCTGCTTCCCAATTAGCTCATATAATTTAAATTAACCTGATTATCCTAATCTACATCTGGCCGTGTGGATGGTTACCTTTCCTCAGTACCAGCACCTGTTTCTTCCTCCATGTCTGGCTGTAGAGTCCCGGCAGCTGATTCTTTCCAGAGTTGCTATCACTGACCACAAGTCTCACCTATCCTCTGGCGCCTGGAATGGGCTGTCAGCTCTCTATTAAAGCCCAGAATGGGAGGTCTCCCCATGCTAATGAGGCATCTCAGTACCTTAGCTTTCAGCCAATGACATTTTCCCTCCCTGGATATTCTCACCCCCTTCCCCGAAACTATATAACTCTTGGTTCACTCCGAATAAACCGTATATATTCAAACCCACCCGTCAGCTCCGATTCCATGGGAAACCCAGGAGAGCTCAAGAACTGCAGATTCCATTGTAATGTAACATAAGAATCTCTTTATTAAGAGTCTTGACCCGGCTCACAAACCGTCCCACAACGTAGGCCAGGAGTGTGATCCCAAGCTTGAGTGTTAGGCACTTTATATACAAAATAGTCAGAATAGTTAGGAATTCTTTGAATGTTCAGGGCAAAGGGGGGGGGGGGGCGGGTTAGGTGAGTCATGATTCAAACAAGATACCATTTGGCAGGGCAGAAATAGCGATGTTGAAAGAGGGATTCTTCTGACCTAGAGGTTACCTTTTGTGGGGCTCTCAGGTACTGGTGTTATGGCTGGCCATAACTGTCTGTGGCCTCTAATTGCTTTTTTTCCCTATGATTTAAGCGTGGGACTCTACCCCAAGGACAGACCCCAGCTACACCTGGTTATCTGGGAGAGTGCTGGTCTAGGCGCCACTGGAGCTGAGGAGGTTTTTTAGGTTTTTTATTTCTTGTTTTTGTTTTGTCTTACCCGAGCTGGCACCTGTGGCCTCTTGAGTCTTATCAGATCAGCTAGAGGCAAGGAGGAGGGGAAGGGGACTCCCCATGTTCGCTGCAGAGGACAGTGACAGAGGAGAGCCAAACCCAGACGCAAGCAAGCCACTTGCTAGTTCCTCCCTCGCTTGCAGAGGAGAGAGCCTGGGGTAGGCAGAGTGCAGAAATGAGCTGGCAAGCACTTCACGCCCTAAATAGAGAAATATGCACAAGCTAAGGTCGGCCCAGAGAGATGTTTCATTGAAGATCACCAGAGAAAGCCTTTGCATAAAAGAGCTGTAACACTAAGATCCTCAGAGAAGGCCTTTTGGACCCACCCCCACACTCTCTCCCGATTGGACCAGGATACCGCCAGTTCTGGACTCTGCGTCATCTTCCAGCCCTGTGTGCAATGGGGTCTGGAGAGAGAAAGCAGAGAAGTCGGAACCACAGCTTTCTTCACATTACTACAAGTGGGTGTCAAATGTCTGTCTGTCCTTTTCACCTTTGCTCAGAATTGGGCTGACTAGATCACATGACAACTCCATGCTTTGTGTTCACCCTCCCCCTGGTGGCTAATGTTGAGTTCCATGGATTTCAAGGTCAGGCTGTCACATGTCAGTCACTCTAGCCAGCTCTCCTGGGTGACTAATGACTATGGTCGTGCCCTCGACCCATGCTGCCAAGCTGCCTGTTGCGGTGGCTCCTTAGCCCTTCCTTAACCACCTGCCCCTCTTTCTCCATCTGTGTGGGAATCTACTGAGGCGGAGGCTTCCCCCGCACTCTGCCTGAAGCTCACTGACAAGTCCACCAGTACTTAGTAGAGTCATCAAGATGAACACCAGCCTGAGTCCATTTCTACTACCATCAGAGAGCTCCTGTATCCACTCAGCAATGGTTCCTGACCATTATGTATGCATCACACAGAGGGCAGAGTTATCTGCACTGCAACCTGGAAACTCAAGAGTCATGTGCTCAACACTGTTGAAATATGCTTAGTTCTAAATTTCCCTGAAGTTTCCACTTTATTCAGAGCGTGAAATATTATATGAGCAAAGACAAATAGGGTCTTCCTGAGCATGAGTCTGGTATGCAGACTGCAGTCTCAGGCTATTCCTTCCACGCCCAGGCAGTCTCCCAGGTAGTGCTGGTGCTCATCCTCTGGCTCCCAAAGTCACTGCAGGGTTGCTTCCCACTGCATTAAGGTCGCATTCCCATTGGCTGTTATCACCTCTGGACCAAAGGTGTTCTCAGCATCCCCACCTCTGAAGTGGCAGGCACCCTGGGTGACATTTCTTGGCATGTCACTGAGGGACAGGCTCTGCTTGTGAACCTGGAGGTGGGGTTTCTTATTTGTCTCTTTCAGATCTGCAGCAGGGTCCTGCAGCCCCACCCTGATTCTAATCAGGAGCGTGATAATGTTCCAGTTCAGGCCACACCCTGATCAGGGGTCTCCATCATGACCAGCCCATGGACAGCACGGCTTTCATGGACACTATCATGGTTCTGCATCTCTCTGTGCTGTCCTCTAATGACCGAGATAAAGATACACTGGGAAAAGTGGGGAAGTGGGAAAAAGAACAGCTACAGAAAAAAATGATGATAATGTTAGAAAAAAGTGTGTGTTCACAAGTGTCTACTGTCTGAATATGGATCTCTGCATGAGTCTCGACTGGTCCCTGAGCTCTGGTATGAAAGGCATTACCTCTCAGTCCACCTGTTCCCACCTGGAAAAAAAATCAGAGCACAGCCCCTGTTATCAACGGTGGAACATGTTGATTTGATAAAACACTGTTTTGTTTTTCAGAAATGACTCTAAAATTCCAACATATAGTAAATTAAAAGAAAGGCCAGAGGCAGCTTAAAGACCAAGGTCACCTGCTATCCTTCCCTGGGAATCTGGATTAAGATGGCCATCAAACCCCAGGAACACACATATGGGATGATGCCCATCCTGATGGAATGGTCAGTTGGTCCCTGCATCCAGCCTTGCTTAAAGTCCCTTCTGTTAAAAGAAAGGGAGAGCTGTTCATCAGCCATCAAGCCATGTGAGCTTAGAGATGAGATTTGGCAAAGTCGTGGACTTGGAACTCAAGTACTGTAGGAGACAACACAGTACCAGAGGAGTGTGTTGTGGAGGATGCAGGGGCATCCTAGAGGAAGCAGGGCATGATGGTTCCAGATGCAGAACCTGGGCCTGAGACAGAAGAAGCCACATAGGCAGATATCCAGGTGCCAGACATGGTAGACACAGCAGCACCACTGTCTGCCCAAGAGACCCAGGGTGAGGGGCAGCCAAGGTAGAGGAGGAGAGAGCAGTTTTCTGCTGGACACTGTGAGTGGGCAGATCAGGGTCACTTACAGGGTGATCTATGGAGTGTCTCTCAATCTGTGATGGCAGGTCTTTCTTCCTCAAGCCCAACCAGATGTCAGGGATTGAGAAGGGCATGGGATGTGGAGCTAAGGTTGTTCCACAGGTCAGTCAGGAGGGTGGGATTCGGGTGGTTCCGTACAAGTGGTCATACTGTCGTGTGGGTCTGACTTTGCTCCAGAAGATGGGACTTTCACTTTCGGTGGCTGTGTATATAACAGGAAGGGAGCTGCTTCTTACTGGGATCCTGATGTCCTGCTAGTGAGCTGATACACACGGGAAAGACAGCTGTGTCCTCTTCCCCCTCAGCCGCAGGAAGATTTTCAGGTAAGTTGGGGACCCCTCAAGCTCCCCTACCTCCTGTTCATCCTCCCAGTAGCTCTTGAAGAGAGAAATGGTCAAGGTTAGACCTCAGGTGAGAACACAGTCTAGACCTGCAGACAAGATGAGCTCTCTCTCTCTCTCTCTCTCTCTCTCTCTCTCTCTCTCTCTGCCATAAGTTCAAGAAAGGGTAGAGACCTCTCAGATGAGATCACCAAGCTTCCCAGGACTCTGCTCAAGGACTGCCTGAGACCTGGCCAGCAGGCTCCCAGGATTAGATGGCTGTTGGGGGTCCCCACTCCTTTGGAAATGGAGGATGTGAAGGCTGCAGAGGAAGGCATGCAGGCAGGCAAGCAAGAGCCCACAGGACCATGAACAGGTCCACGTGTCCTGTCCACATGTCCTGTGCACCCTGAGGTTGGCCCTGGGTACTTATTGCCACCAAGGTCAGATGAGACAAAATGTTGACTGACATGGGAGATACAAGGTGCCCAGGAGCTGTGCCACACCCTGTGTCTCTCAGCATGTGTCTCTGAGAGGCCTGGGGGTACCTGAGTCTTTTGAGGCTGAGCAGGTAGACAGCAGGTCTGCCTCCCCTGAGACTCCCTGGATTCTGCCCAGCCTGTGAGGGGTGGAGAAGAAGAGGCTCTCCAGTGTGTTTGGGTGAGTAGTGTAACACATCTGGGTGAGTAATGTGGGGCAGAGAGAACTGATGTAAAACTACATATTCAGCACTATGGACCAGGTAATCAAAAGGTCAAAGGGCAGACCACAGGTGGAGGTAGGGAAAATCATTTCTGTTTCTGCAAAAGCAGAAAGTCCTAGAAACTTTAAATATTTTCTATTAAAATCCACACTTTTCCTTCGATGGGGCTGTGTCCTCAGAAATTAGTGACTCAGTGTCCCATGAATGTCTCCAAAGCACCACATGGAAACGGGTGACATTCTCTGTGAAGGAAGAGCCTCAGCATAGTGCAGCAGCCATGGAAGCTGCTGCTGGTGGGGGAGGGGAAAGGAAGAGGGGGAGGAGAAAGGATGTGGGGAGGGGGAGGGGATCGGAAAGAGGGAGGGGCTGCAGTAGACAGAAGGCCATCTGTCCAGGGTAAATGGGTTTCAACTTGCTCCTGGGAGGTAACACTTCTCAGGTTCACTCTGTCCTGAGCCCTAGGAAGACGCCCTGCAGCCACTGGGAAGCAGGACTTGCTGAGAGCCTCTACCCTGCTCCACAGGGAGAGCTGGTGCACAGCTAGGGAAGGGAGGTGCCCAGCCTGGGCTTCTAGCCATCAGAGGGAAGGGCGGGGCTCCCACACTGCCTCCTGGCACACATGCGCACACAGCCAAGGGGCTTTGTAGCAGATTAGTAGGAGGCTTAAGGGAAGTGGGAGGGAGACCTGGCCTTTCCTGTCTCTTTTCCTTTCATTGATTTTGTGGTACTAGACATCAGTCCCAGGACCTCTGCACTGAATAAGTGCTTTACCACTGGGCTATCCCTGCAGCTCAGAGCAACACAGACACAGGAAACTCAGAGTTCAGTGTGTCACCCAAGTAGGGGGTCACACCAAATCCTATTCTTTCTGCCTGAGCAGCTCTAAGTCCTGTAGCCTATAAAACAGAACATGAGGTAGGGACAGCAGGCTCTCTTGTCATTCTGGTGCCTTTGGCAAGACCCTGTCATCGGCCTTCCGTGTGTTTGGTTGCTCACAACTGGGTCACTCAGTCATTGTGTTTCTGACTCCAAGTCTGGAAAGTCATGTCTGGAAGGAAAAGGGTCAAGAAGGAAGGACAGCCTGACAGAAGGTGCTTCTACACAGGGCAGGTGTTGCGGTTTTGTCTAAGCTCCACCCCACACCTACCTGGCAATGGCCAGGTATGCCCCGCCCCAGAGATCTGGCCCACTATAAGAGGGGCTACTTGCTCCTCCTCTCCCTCTTTGCTCTCAGCTCTCCCACATACTCTCACCTCTCTGCCCCTGGGGCTCTTCCCCCCCTCCACGTGGTCATGGCCGGCCTCCACTCTCTTCTCTCTCTCTCTCTCTCTCTCTCTCTCTCTCTCTCTCTCTCTCTCTCTCTCTCTACCACTAACTCCCATCCCCTATTCTGAATAAACTCTATTCTATACCATGTCTGTGTGTGTGTGGTCCCTCAGGGGCAGAGGTGCCCAGGCAAGGGCCCGCCTGGACACCTTCCCCCACGCCACCTAGCCACACTCACCTAACCCCCTATATTACCCCCTTTAAGCCTCATCATCCTGCTGAATCCTTCAGCAGGCAGGCGGCTGTGGTACTCACAGCGACTATCCTCGTGAGGTGAATGGTGACCAGCAGGTGAACATTTATTGGCCTAGGACTGGGCAGGACAGCTGTGGGTAATGGACCAAAAGAAAGCTCCGTGTGTCCTGGCAGGGGTGCCTTGTCACTGCCTGGCCTCACGCCTTCCTTCCCACATGACAGGATCCACGGGCTTCCATGTAGTCAGTGCTCTGCTGTCCTGGTAAAGGGACACTGATGTCATCAAATGAGCCTGAGGTGGTTATTCTCTGTGATGCAAAAGGTTCACTATGGGGATCCTAGGGCGGTACAAAGAACCTGTCAGAGGATCATGGCCTTGGACTGGACGCCTGAAGGAGAGCCTAGGTATGTGTGCAGAAAGCTAAGAGCAGTGTGTCCCCTGCATCTGTCAGAATCTACAGACAAAGGATGGAAGGCAAAGCTGAACGGTAAACACTCAGGCTTTCTCACCAGTGAAAGGTACCTCAATACGTTTCGAGGCTATGGGCAGCTACCTGTGGAAACATGTTTTACTGAAAGAGAGAATTATGTAGCGCATAGTAGGAGGCTGGGAAGGCTCAGAGCATGTCCCAGGGACCAGCTTCTCTGTCTGTCAGGACCTTCTCACTGCACTAGAATAAGTGTCATCTCGATGCTGGACAGAGCAAGTGTGAGACTCAGTTTCTTCTCTTCACAGAGGCATGGGACCTAGCATGGCAGGCAGACCCGTGCTCCATACTCCTTCAGATGATGTCACTGATTGTCATGTCTATACACAGTTCCCATGCCAGGAGCCAGAACCTTGCCTCTCATCTCTCCTGAGCAGATTCAGTCCCTTCTCCAGCTGACCACCTTTTCCTTGGAACTAACAGAACAGCAGGGCTCTGTTCTGTCTAGGGTGAGGGAAGACTGAGGGGAGGCCCAGGACAGACTCCTTAAGCAGCAGCTCTGGGGATAGTCAGGGTCAGGCACTCTTTTAAAAAAAAAACAAACTTTTATTGATGTTTTGCAAATTTCACATCATGCACCCCAATCATACTCGCCTCCCTGTCTCTTTGTATCCTTTCTCTGCCCTTGTGATCTCCCCACAAAAGAGAATAAGATAGAAACACAAACACACACACACATACATGTACACATGCATGCACACACACATATATTCATATATATATGTATATATATATATATATATATATATATATATATATTGTTCTGGAAGCTCTAGTGTATCAGTGTGTCACACAGTACACACTTTTGTCAACACATTTTTCCTTGCAAATGTTCATTGCAATGAGTTTTTAGTCTGTTTCGAGGCCCCTGACTCTTGGTACAATATCAACACTGGATCCTCACAAGGACTTCTCTGGGAAGCCTCTGACTCCACCACACCCCACCACCAGGTCAAGCTAGAACTGACCTGTCCTGGTCAGCTGTACTATCCAGGAAAGGAGCACAGCCAGCTGTTCCAAGTGCTGCAGCTGGGGAGGGACAGGGACATCTCTCCAGCTCTCGTGACCTCAGGGTACAGCAAAGGTCAAGGAGGGAAGGGGGCATGTGTCCTTGACCAAGCCACCCCAAGTCAACAGTTCTCCTGTTCTCATGACCTCAAAGCCATGTCTATGTCTATTCCCTGTCACAGGTGGTGACAGGTGATGTGGGAGGTGTAGTCACCCTTTGACCTTACTTGCTATGGTATTCAGAGAGAACAATGAGACACCAGCCCTCATTACAGCTGTCCACACTGCATCCTACAGTGGTTTTTCTCTTTCTTTTAGCCTGGACACACACAGAACAGTGAGGAAGACATTTGAGAGATCCTTGAGAGGAACCAAGGACCCTGCAGCCTTCAAGGCCTCCAGAGGTACTGACTCCTCTTCTCTCTTTGTTTCCTGAGTGTGGCCTAGAACTTTGGGCTTCCACACTGAGAGCCCATTGAGTTGAGGACAGAAAGGGAATTCCCAAAACAGACAGAGGGGACTCTGCTGCACCTGGGTATAAGTTGTTCTCCTTCTTGACTCTGTCTTGGGGGTCATGCTCAAAGATCCTGTCCTCCTAGCCTTGCCTCTCAAGAGGAGTTAAGATAGCCTGGGAAAGTGGAGGGCAGCAGGCCATGTGGCTTAATGAAAACTTCCAATATCTGAGGAGTCTCCAGACCTCCCGCCACACAGGAAAACTCTTGTCTGTGTCTCCTTTAAACCAGGTTTCACATGTTTGGCAGTTCCTGTCAGTGGGTCCTTCCCCTCCTACAGAAACTCACCAGAACTAGTGTACTAGCAAGGGTTTCTGTTGCTGTGACTAAACATTGTGAACAAAAGCAACTTTGGATGAAGGGGTTTGTTTCATTTCCATTCCCACATGACAATTTATCATCAAACACAGTTATAGCAGGAAATCAAAGAGGTAAGGAACCTGGTGGCAGGAGCTGATTCGAGGCCATAGGGGAATAGTGCTCACTGGTTTCTTCTTCTTAGTGGTAGATCTGCATGAGAGTTGTTACTAAAAACAAAGTGGCAGAGTCAATACTAGGCTATCCTGAAATCTCCTCTGCCAACAAAAGCAGTCTAAAACTTCAGTTTAGCCTCAGGGGATTTTTTGAATAGAGACAGAAAGCAGACACTTTTTTTTTTACCAAAATAATGCAAAGTGTTTTCTAGTACAGTTGCTAATATCACTTCCCTTTGAAACCTCCTGAGCTAGATCTCCATGGACCAACTCTGCTGTCAGCACTATTGGTTTCCAGGCTCCTACTAGGATGTCCTATTTAGTGTCCAACCACTTTCCAAGTCCTGAGTTCCTAAGTCCTCCAGTCCTTCAGAACCAGCATGATCAGGTGTGTCACAGCAACAGCCTTCTCCCTGGTGCCCACTGCTGTCTTGGCTACTTTTCTATTGCTGTGCTAAGATACCATGACAAAGGCAACTTGTACAAGAAAGCATTTAATAGTTAGGGAGAGAGACAGAGAGCTCAGGTATATTCTCACCCATGAGCCACGGGCTCAGGACTCTATGAGACTCAGCTGTAGATGGAACAAGACAGCACCTAAACAGTGTTGTTCTTTCCCAAGATGGCTTCTTGTTTGCTTCTCAATTCCCAGAAGAGCTTTAAGGATGGTCCTGTTCATGGTGACCCTGCCCAACTTGCATACAGGACAGAATGGCCCTCAGACTATCTCTCTGGTTAACTGTTGGGTCATTATTCTCTGATGGGTTTTATTACCCTCAGGATGAAGATTTTGTGCTGCCCATTGATGCCTGTTGTATCCAGCAGTGCTCCAAGGTGTAGCCATACAGAGGAGCTGACTCTGGGTGGGACCTTCAGGAGGAGGGGCAGAGAAAAGAGCAAAGACAATGGGCGTGTTCTCCATCTCACCAATCACACGGGAGATGAGGCCACCGGAGCTTTCTGAGAAGTCTTCTGAGAACATCCTTAGATGATCCTTTCCAGGGAAAAGAGGGATGTCCAGCATGGGTCTGCCTCAGAGAGAGCATAAATCTCCCATTCCCATGGATGACGTTTTCCAGCCTTAAACATCCATGAAGTTGCCCCTCCCAAAACTTGTGCAGTTATCTCCAGAGACACAGGTTTTATGAATTGTCATCTGTGCTATGGGGACTGTGCCATGAAAGAGCTGCCTCTAAGTCACCCACACTCCTATAAGCAACCCCTTAAGTATGGTCCTGTAAGTAACCCGAATAAACTCATTTGGTCAGGAAGTGAAGCTA
Source organism: Apodemus sylvaticus (assembly GCF_947179515.1). NCBI lineage: Eukaryota > Metazoa > Chordata > Mammalia > Rodentia > Muridae > Apodemus > Apodemus sylvaticus. The sequence goes on along the minus strand of NC_067488.1, from coordinate 46,240,268 downwards.
GGCTCAGGTAAGATCATTTCTTTGGTCTATCCCTAGGACCTTGCCTTACCTGGTGTAAATAGGCATTTGTTCACACCTCCCCAGGAAAACTCAGAAAACAATTTGAAACTCTCAGAACATGGTCAGGTGAAGCAATTCTGGGATCATCATGCAAATGTGTGTGATGCTTTTGATGATTATACATGCAGCAAACTAAGGACAAAGTTATCTGTGCTTCAACTCAAAAATATTACAATCATGGGTTAGATTCTGTCATCTTTATGTGCAGCTCTACAATTGGTTAAGAGCCAAAGGCCGAAAAGTGATATATGTGCTTGACTCTAAAACTTGGAACCTTGTTAAAACTGACAATTTTTATCTAGGGCATGATTTTTTTCCCCTAATGAGACAAGACAGGTGGTCAAGTAATGATTATCTGGGAACAGTGGCTGTCCTTCCACACCTAGGAAGTCACCCAGGGCTGTCTGCATGGCTTGCTTACTCTCTTCCCTGTGCTTTGCAGTCCTGAAAGGTTTGTCTATCCTGGCCACGTAGACAATTTCAGAAGCCACAAAGTCACATGCTCATTTGGAAGATCTCAGCCCCTAGAAAAGGGGATGAGCAGACAGGTGAGTGTAATTATGGGGCCAGGTCTCTTCTCCAGTGTGTGGACTGTGACTGGGTGACCACGACAGTCACTCCTTGGCTGCTGACCCCTCCACTAGGAGATGCCAGAATGCACACAACTGCTCCTAAAGCTCCTTCAGCTAATGCTTCGCACTGCATCAGGGTCACATTCCTTGGCCTTAAGTTGTCTCTAAATCATCCCCAACTCTTATGTGACAGTCACCTGAGTGGCCTTTCTTGTCTTGCCACTGGTCAAGCTGAGCTGTCCTAGAGTGGATATTCAGGATGTCCAGGTAGGATGGGCTCTGTTCATGAACCTCGGGTTAGAGACCCCTACTCCACTCCCTCACCACATGAGTCTGCAGCTCCAACCTGCTGCTCAACCCCGAGACTGTTCAAGAGTGCATGGGCATTCCGGTCTAATCTGCACTCTGCAGAGGATGCACATCACTGCTAGTCTGCAGCTTGTGTGGACCCTTTCACATCCCTGCGTCTCTCTGTGATGTTCTCTGACTGTCTAGATAAAGTCAGGCTAATAAAGGGGGACAGCCAGAGCAAGGGACTTTATCAGAAAAACTTTGTCAACAATCACTGTAAACTACAAAACATGGTCACTCTTGTTTGTGGGGGAAGTCAAAAAGCCTTTATGAAGACTAAGAATTTTCTCTTTGTTTTTAGTGTCCTTTCTTCTGAGGAGAGAAGCCCCCTCTCTATATATACTGTGGACATGTTTGGTGGTAAAAGCATAGCAACTGTCTCTCTATATATGGCAGTGATCTTCCTTTCCCCATCTGAACCTGGCTTAGACTGATCAGTCCTTCTCTCTGGGATGATGAACTTGGTTTGAGCTAAAAACATTTCAGTTAAAGTAACTACTCTAGAATCCACACAGCTGGTTTCAACTTTCACCTCAAGACAGTCATGCATGAAGATTTGTGTGTTATTACTGGGGAAATGTATAGCAGGATTGAAAGTGGTGGGGTTCTGAAACCTTGAAGGTGGTCCAGGAACAGGACTGGTACAGAGTCACATGGGCATTAGCCAGCATTCTGGGATTCCTCGGAGGAGAATCCAACCTCACTGTGGGGTGCTCTGGGTATAAGATCCTGACCCAGAATTAACTTGGTTTTGTTGTTGTTGTGTTTGTTGTTGTTGTGTTTGTTTATTAAATTAATGGTAGCCACCTTAATAGACTTTAGACAGGTGGGCCATCCTGTGACTACAGGATCCAATTGTTTGGACAGGAATGTCACAGGACTTTTTCATGGCCCTGTTTGGGTTAAAACCCCTTTTGTAATGTGTTTTGTTTCATGGGCAAACAAATGAAAAGGTTTAGAGACATCTGGCACTGAAGTCAGAGATTTTTTGAAGTCAGAGCCTCAAAAGCCTTTGGTTTAGCCTCAGTCCATATTAGGGGCTCAGCGACAATGCCCCTCTTGTGCTAAGTCCTTGCTATTTCTGCAAACTCTTATCCAAAAGCAGCAATACTGAACTATACCCTGGAACCCTTAGACAAACTTGTCTTTGGAGTTGGTATCTGAAGGATGGCTTCTGAATCAGGCTCCCAAGATAGGGAGCCTCTGGGTATACAAAGTTGGCCATTCTTAGCTGACATCCTGTAGCCCAAGGTCTGTAACTCTTACAGCAGTGCCTCAGTGGCCCTTTATAACTTATTTTAGTTTTAGAGGCTAGGGGCGGGTCATTTACATATTGTAAGAGTATGATCCCAGAAAGACTGTGACACAAGGGCAAGCAGCAGATCAGCATGTAGTGTCTCATCAAACAGGATTGGACATTTTTTAAATTCTTAGGGCAACCTGGTCCAGGTAAGTGGCCTGCTGTAACCTCCCTCTGGCCCTGTCCATGTGACAGCACAGATGGGTTGTCTCACCTCTGCCCATGGGAGGCTGAAAAGCTCAACTGTCAGGTGCAAGGCAGAGCACACCTGTTTCTCTGGAAGAATCACACTCAAGAGAATCAGAGGTCCCAGGTTTCTTCACAGGCAGGAGAGGTGTGTTCTAGAGTGACTGGCAGGGCACAAGGATGCTGGTCTCTCAACCAGGCAGTGTGGACTGCAATGTCTTTGTGTTTCCAGGCTTACTGGGTATTGTTTCATCTGGATGTGAGTGGCTGAACTGGTTAGTTGAACAATTATAGGAACTTGGTGTTGGGCCGGTTCTAGTGGGTTGGTTTCTGTCTATACCTCTAGAAGAGGTGTGCTCTAGGGTAACTGGCAACTATACCCTTTGTTGTCAATCCAAGAGATAGTGCACTTGTATCTTTTAATTGTGTCAGGACATTCAGCTAGAAATTTTTCTTCTGACAGAGCACAGGACACCAAGATTTTGCAGGGTGTGTATAAGTCCAACTGCATCTCATCATCAGAGAAGGTGCTGGTGACTTTCAGTTTATGTGAAAGGTCTTGACTTGCAGTCAGCTCTCTGTTGTCAAACACCTTTTGAGCTACCTCCTGCCAATATAATCTATTTATACCTTTACAGTTTTCTAACTTTTCTAACTATTTTCTACTATCTGGGTCTGACTGGGTGACAAAGGGAATCCTGCAGCAGCAATTTTCAATCCTTCTAAAAAGGACCCAGCAAAATTATATAAAGTCTCCTTGGTCAGTAATGGACAGAAGTGAAAATCCATTCTGTCCAGGTTGCATGGCTGAGCGCTGACCCTATTCCACAATTTTCAGGGTTGTTTTTCTACTATTTTTGGAGAATGATAAGTTTCGAGTTTTCCAATTATGCAGATCACTTTTTAGGAAGGTCACACCAATTACAAAAGAGGAAGAAACAGAACTTCCTCTTTTACCCCGGGGAATTTCTCCCATTCCCAGGGGCTGCCTAGAGAAGGTGGTGGGGCAGGGGAGCCCCGCAGTGTGTGCTTGGGAAGTATTTCTCCTCCCTGTATGCATGCTGCTCAGAAGGCAGACCACAGTGGTGCATAAGAGGCCCCTCCCCTCCCCCCTCTACACAGGGCCTGGGTCTGACTCAGACCATGAGTGGGAGGCAAGCAAGGAAGCAAGCAAGTGCTCTGGGGTAGGACAGGCGAAGGGTTTGAGGGTTTCTCTGGGTGACCTGGGTGACCAAAAGAATTCAAGTCCCTGACAAGAAGACACATGCCATAAGGTTGGGGGTGAGATGAGGTCCCACACCCGAGAAAGCCACTTGTCAATACAGGGAAATAGAACTGACAGAAACACAGAGAGAGACACGCAGTAAAGACAACCAGAGGGGACCACCACATGTTCATACACCTGGACAGAACAGAGAAGTCTGGCTACTGAATTTGTGGTCATATCAAGCCTCTTTTTATATCCTAAATGGAAGGTACCTTAACCAGACTTACCTCCAGAGGTGACTTTCTAATTAGTTTCCTTTTGGGGTGGAAGTATCAGACTCCTCTGAAGCATGAGGTAGAGGTTAATCAAAGGGACCTAGAACATTTCAGGTCACACAACCTAGGAGCTCCTTGGACACTACACTCTTCCCTGCTCTAGGAATATCTGTGGAACTTCCAGTAATGTTATGGGATGTCCACTAGAGGAACTACTCAGACATGGGTTAGAGCCAATAGAAAGTATTTATCAGCTAGCCAGCAACCACAACAGTAATCAAAATCTCAGTGTAGCCTCATGCTTTTTTTGACTGAGCTGTTAAGCACATAAACCATATCCTAGGTTGACATACTTGTGTTAACAAGAACAGTTAGCCAGAAATGGAACTCTAAAAGCCCAAAAGCAAGGTTAGGGGCTGAAGAGATGGCTCAGCAGTTAAGAGCACTGACTGCTCTTTCAGAGGTCCTGAGTTCAATTCCCAGCAACCACATGGCGGCTCACAACCATCTGCAATGAAAGCTGATGCCCTCTTCTAGTGTGTCTGAAGACAGCTACAGTGTACTCATATACATAAAATAAATAAATAAATCTTTTAAAAAAAAAAAGCAAGGTTAGTGCATTTAGATACTTTCCCAGAATTATGGGCTTTGATGGACAAGGTCTTTGTTTTCACTTTTTATGTGGTGCTGAGGTTTATAGTCTGAATGGTACTTTGATAATGGAGTCAACTATGCTTAGATCTGAGGGCCTACTGAGGTCTAGGAGCCTATTACACTGAGAGGATGTGATATTTAGTGGTTCCAGGTTCAGAGCTCCTGGTAGGAGAACCCATGAAAACAGATGTCCAGGCACTGTGCACGGCATCCTGGGGCAGCACAATGATCAACATCAACAGGATCCAGGAGTTGAGGTGATGCCAAGGTTGCAGGTGAAGGAGGAGGAACTGAACAGAGCCCAGGAAATACAGGAAGAGATCTGTGAAGGGTCCTCTAGTCTGTAAAGGCAGGTCTTTTCCCTTCAGACTATGAGGAGACAGGAGAAACCTGTGTGAACAGATATGGTGGAAGGTAAGGAACATCTCCTGATTTAGCACCAGGCTCTTTCAGCAGGTCTCAATAATAATTTGGCCAAGGAAGCCCGGTGGTGGTGGCACACACCTTTAATCCCAGCACTTGGGAGGCAGAGGCAGGTGGATTTCTGAGTTTGAGACCAGCCTAGTCTACAGAGTGAGTTCCAGGACAGCCAGGGCTATACAGAGAAATCCTGTCTCAAAAAAAACCCATAATAATAATAATAATAATAATAATAATAATAATTTGGTCAAGGTTTAGATATGATATTAGAGAGGAAATTGATAAAATTCCAAGACCATTTCTTGAACAGGTCATAAAGACTATGTGTGTAAGGCTACATACACATAGATCCTGAGAAAACAGAGAATTCTAGCACAGTAGCATTAGCTTTCATCAATTAGTTAATGGCAGACCTTAAGAAGAAGTTACAGATTCAAAAAAGATTAAGAGAGAAGTCATTGAGGGATCTAGTGAAAGTTGCAGAGAGAGTGCAGAAAAGTAAAGATTAAGACAGGAAAGACATCAAATGGAGATTTGATTAGAGTCCTTCCAGCCAACAAAGCCTCAGATCCAAGAGAAAAGAAATTCCAAGCTTCAACAGATTGCTGGAGGAGGAGTAGCTAAAGGGGCCTTACAAACTCGAGGACCATGGAAACAGCCAGAGGCTTATTTATCAAAGACACTGGATCCAGTAGCAGCAGGATGGCCACCTGCCTGCGTATTATTGTTGCCACAGCACTGTTGGTTAAAGATGTAGATAAATTAACTTTGGTACAGAATTTGACCAGGACTACACCCAATGCAATTGAAGGGATACTCAAGCAGCCTCCTGACTGATGGCTCAGTAATACCTGCATGATTCATTATCAGACTCTACTAATCAACCCTGGCTGAGTCATTTTCTATCTGCCTGTTTCCCTGAACCCTGCAACTCTTCTACCTGATCTTGACTAGTACTGATGTCCACTCCATCAATGTGGACAGTACCAGGTTCTGGCCCAGGTACACAGTACTTGACCTGATTAAGAGGCTCTCCTCTGTCAGAGACAGAGCAGACCTGGTTTACGGACAGAAGCAGCTTCATCCATGAGGGCCAGAGGGGAGCAGGGACAGCCAGGTACATATTTACAACTGCTCATGTACATGGAGCCATTTACCAGGAAGGAGGGCTCCCAACAGCAGAAGGAAGGACTGTCAAAAATAAAGATAAAATTCTACAGGACACCAAAAAGGAACCAATGGCTAGAGGTAACAATTGGCTGACAAGGCTGCTAAGGGGGTAACCTTAAAGGGAACAGCCATTTCTAGATTGGTCACTGTCCTACCTGAACCACCCAGAGCAACTGATATGTACAAGAAAAAAATTAAATGGGCAATCAACTAAAGGTAAGCTAATATCGCCTACCTCTTTAACAAGAACTGTTCTCAGAAAGATCTAGAGTCACTCACTGGGAATGAAATGACAGACACTGTGAGACCACCTAAGGTGACCTTCAAGGATATACACAACACTCTTGAGGATATAGTGACAAACTTTAAAGCTGGCCAAGGCTCCCAGCAACCCCCAAAACATCCAAATTCCTGACTGCGAGGTAAGAGACTAGGAGCCTACTGGGAAACTTGATTTTACAGAGCTCAAGCAGGGAAGATATGGCTATAAGTATCTCTTGGTATTTGTTGACATTTTCTCTGGATGGATGGAAACATTTCCAACAGAAACTGAGACTGCCAAGGTAGTAGCTACGAAGGTGCTAGAAGATATCTTACCCAGATATAGGATTCCATCATATGATAGGATCAGATAATGGACCAGCATTTGTGTCCAAGGTAACCAAGATGTAACAAAATTCATTGGGGCAGGTTGGAAATTACATTGTGCACACCAACCCCAAAGTTCAGGGGAGATTAAAAAAAAAAAAGACATTAAAAGAGACCTTAACTAAATTAGCCTTGGAGATTGGTGGGAACTGGATGATGCTCCTTCCCTTTGCCCTATATCAGGTGAGGAATTCTCCTGGCCAAATGAGACTAATGCCCTTTCAAATTATATATTGCTGTGGACTGTCCCAGCTGAGGGAAGGGCTTTGGTTCGGCGAGTGACAAACAGAAACAATCACAGAGGTGCCTTAAATCTGAATGTATTTAGGAGCTCTAAAGTAAGGATTTTTATAGGAAGAGTTGGTATTACCATTTCAAAAGATGTATCCAGTGAAGCAGGCACAATTATCATAACCGTTTGGCACAAGGAAATGCAAAATCAATCAGGTATAATGTTTCCCATGTAACAGATTTAGAGGATCAATTTACAGATAACATCTATCTTTCTAATTAAAATACAGAGTCACTTGTAGTTAACAGCAAACCTTCAAAGAGCTTAAAGTTTCTTATACCCCCTGAGTCTTAAGAGTTTCTGTGAGTAATCTTTATCTAACATTTAGCTTTTACCTTGTAAAAACTTCTTGACTTAATCAATGCTTTCCATACCACAGTGTCAGAGCCACCCTCATCTGCATTCGCATAGCCATATAAATTTGCATGCTGTTTGGGGGGTTGTAATTATGTAAATGACTATGAGGCAAAGCATTGCAGTCCCTAGAAAAGAGTTTGCAGTCAGTGACTCTACTTCAAAGAAGGGATAACCGGCCAGGGCTATTAAGAGGAAAAGAGGAAATTGAAAGTAAAACAAACTGCTTTGAGAACTACAGCTCAGAATTATCCTCTAGCTAGAGAGTTCCACAGTTGTTCCCAGGAGACTTCCTCCCCTTGGAGTTAAACGCCTCATCCTGTGGCACTTTTGTCACACAGAATCTACTGGGGTTGGTGTGGCAATATATGGTGTCCTTGCCCCCACTGTACCTAACCTTCAGTTGGCAGCTATTGCAGAATTAGGAAATGTTGAACTAATAACTAAGGTCAGAGCAACCCAGTAGGCTCATGAGTATGTTTGGCCTAAACTGTGTGCCCTCTATAAAGCAGGCCCGGTTCCAGAACTACTCAAGTTTCAACCAGGACACTGAGTCTATGTAACTGCCCAAAGTTACGTTGAACAGGTTACCAGGTTACCTGGAAGGAAAGCTGGGGATAGAACGGAGTGGTGGGAGAAACCTGAAGCCAAGACAAATTTCCTGATCAAGGCTCAGAGTTTAATGGGGGTCTCCAAATATATAGGCGGGGAGAAAACCCTTCCCCCAAAGGCTGGAAACTCTCCCAGAACTGGTTCGCTTGCTCCACAGGTGGCTAGTGTCAGGTGGCTAGTGCCTCTCAGGAAACTGCAGGTCCTTGGAGAACAATGAGCTTCACCTTGGTCTAAGTGTTCCACCTTAGGTGGAAGGGATTATGAGATTCCTGCACAAAGGCTGGGGGAGGAACTTCACCTTGTTCAATGTCAAGTTCCTGCCAAGTGGCATGGCACCCCAATATGGCTCTCTACATCTCCCTTTTTATTAGTTTTAGATGAGGAGGTAACAAGCAAGTGAACATGCAACTGTCAACGGACGGTGGGCATTAACCAGGGAGTGGGAGCATTTACCTGATCCTCCTAGATACTTTATGGTGTCTTTTTATGGAGGAGAGGATCTAGGCTTCCTTGCTGTTATTCTAAGGAGTGCCTTTAAACACCAACCTCTATGCAACCAGGTTTGCTTCACAGGGGACTCAGAGGCAGAAACCATGATCCTCCCCTTGCAGTGCTTTGCCTTGCCCCTCCCACTAGTGCCCATGTTGGCTCATAAGCAGACACACATAGATCTGAGTTCTATGTGGCTCCCGAAAGGAGATCCACTTGTGTAGGTTTTGATGCCAGACAGTCCCTTTGTTGCCAAATGCCCTACAAGTGTCTTTAAGAGACATGTCAGTTTTCAAAGGAGGTAAGCCTGGGTGTAGACAAGCAGTCTGCTTAAGATACAAGGTCAGGATTAACTTGCCTTTAGATGGCCCAAGTTATATAATTCAGTTGCAAATTAGCAACTTTCAGACACAAAGCCTGGCTTCCCAGTCCAGAGGAAGTGTCTTTGAGAATCAACAGAGAGGCTGTTACTTCTCTGGAAGAATGGAGACTCTATCTAAATTAGCTCAGCTGGCTGATAAAGATTATTAGCCATCTTCATAATTGGAATCTCCAATATTGGGTTTATTTCTAGACCACTTCATAATTGAGTCAACTAATCACATTAAAAGAAAGAGAAGAGTCATTATAACTCCTGCTTTAGATTATTTTTTCTAAGTCAGTTATTTTTAAATTTTTTTATTGAAAAGAGAAGTAAAAACACTTTATGATAAAATTATAAAGATTTACGTGGAAAATATTTCAGATAAACACGTTAAAGTTGACAATTTTCATGGAAAATTAAAGAGTAAAGTGGTAGACATGTAAAACATTGCTAAATTAATTGAAATATGGAATACAAACATTTTATGATAGAATTGAAGATTTACATGGAAAATTTTATATAGATATAATAATGATAAGCATGTTAGAATTGAAGATTATCATGGAAATTTTTATATAGATATAATAATGATAGGCATAAAAGTATTCCTAAGTTGATTGAACGTGAAATTATAAACACTTTCTGATAAACTTGAAGATTTACATTGAAAGTATTTCTGAAAAAATTGAAGAAACATAGAAAAACATGTTAAAACTAAAGGTTATCATGGAAATTATACAGATAAAATGATAGACATAAAGATAATTCTAAGTTGATTGAAGGTAGAATAATAAACATTTTCAGATAAAATTGAAGATTTACATGGAAAATATTCCTGGTAAAATTCAAGAAATATATAGACAAACATGTTAAAATTGACTATTTCATGGAAAATTTTATGTATAAAATGGTAGATATGAAAACTCTTTCTAAATTAATTGATGGTGGAATTAGAAACATGTGTGATAAAAATAACAAATTTACATTGAAAACACTTCTGATAAAATAGAGGAAATATATAGAAAGACATTAAAATTGAAGATTATCATGAAAAATATCACAGATAAAATGGTAGCCATAAAAAACATTACTAAATTAATTAAAAAGGGAATTACAAACATTTTCTGATAAAATTGAAGATTTACATGAGAAATATTTCATTAATCTACATCTTTTTATTGGGGAGTTGAGTCCATTGTTGTTAAGAGATATTAAGGATTAGGGATTGTTGCTTCCTATTATTTTTGATGTTATTTTTATGTTTGTGTGGGTATCATCTTTTGGATTTGTTGGAAGATTACTCTCTTGCATTTTCTAGGGTGTAGTTTCCCTCATTGTGTTGGCATTTTCCATCAATTATCGTTTGTTGGGCTGGATTTGTGGACAGATATTGTATAAATTTGGTTTTATCATGGAATATCTTGGCTTCTCCATCTATGATGATTGAGAGTTTTGCTGGGTATAGTAGACTGGGCTGGCATTTGTGTTCTCTTAGGGTCTGTATGAGGTCTGCCCGGGATCTTCTAGCTTTCATGGTCTCTGGTGAGAAGTCTGATGTAATTCTGATAGGTCTGCCTTTATAAGTAGTTGTATTGCAGAGCTGCCTGTAGCTATTACGAACTGGGTTGCTGGAACAGAAGGTGAGGGATAGATAGGGAAGGGGCGAAAAGAAAGAAGGGCCAGGACAATATTTCACTGATCGAGGCCAAAACTTTAATGTCGGTCAGACCTTTTAACAGTTTGGGCAAACCCTTCACCCCAGACTCAAGGAGATATCTGGGAAATTGTTGGCTCCTCTTCTCAGTGGGTCACCTGCTGGGATTAAAGGATTTCATGTCTTACAGGTCCTAGGATGTTTCCAGGTGAGACTGCCCTGAGGCAGCCTTGATTTCCAGGTGAAAGCAGCTGTATGGTTCTCAGAAGAACAAAGGCCGGGGATAACACAAGCGGAAGGCTGTGGGTGGCGGCCAGGAATGTCGCAGACTGATTGAATGGGCTTAGAAGCCCAGCTCAATGCTGTGGGGGAAGGGACAATAAGTTATTTGCCATTTTTCCCTTACTGCTTTTAATATTCTTTCTTTGTTTAGTGAATTTGGTGTTTTGATTATTATGTGCCAGGAGGACTTTCTGTTCTGGTCCAGTCTGTTTGGAGTTCTGAAGGATTCTTGTGTGTTCATGGGCATCTCTTTCTCTAGGTTAGGAAAGTTTTCTTCTATAATTTTGTTGAAGATATTTACTGGGCCTTTAAGATGTAAATCCTCAGCCATGCAGTGGTGGCACACGCCTGTAATCCCAGCACTCTGGGAGGCAGAGGCAGGCAGATTTCTGAGTTCGAGGCCAGCCTGGTCTACAGAGTGACCAACAACAAAAAAGATGTAAATCCTTGCTCTTGTCTATACCTATAATCCTTAGGTTTGGTCTTTTCATTGTGTCCTGGAGTTCCTAGATGTTTTGGGCTACCAGCTTTATGCATTTTGCATTTTCTTTGACTGTTTTTTGTTTGTTTGTTTTGTTGTTTGTTTTTTGTTTTTTGAGACAGGGTTTCTCTGTGTAGCCCTGGCTGTCCTGGAACTCACTTTGTAAACCAGACTGGCCTCAAACTCAGAAATCTGCCTGCCTCTGCCTCCCAAGTGCTGGGATTAAAGGCATACACCACCACTGCCCGGCTTCCTTTGACTGTTGAGTCAATGTTTTCTATGGTATCTTCAGCACCTGAGGTTCTTTCTTCTATCTCTTGTATTCTGTTGTTGATGCTTGCATCTATAACTCCTGAATTCTTTCCAAGGTTTTCTAACTCCAGAGATGTGAGTCCCTTTGTGATTTCTTTATTGTTTCTACTTCTACTTTTAAATCCTGGATAGTTCTGTTCAGTTCCTTCACTTAATTGTGTTTTCCTGTAATTCTTTAATGGATATTTGTGTTTCTTCTTTAAGGGCTTCTGCCTGTTGACCCATGATCTCCTGTATTTCTTTAAGGGATTTATGTGTTTCCTCTTTAAGGGCTTTTACTTGTTGACCGATGTTCTCCTGTAATTCTTTAAGGGAGTTATTTAAGTGTTTCTTGAAGCCCTCTATCAGCATCATGAGATAGGATTTTAAATCCAACTCTTGTTTTTCTGGTGTGTTGGGGTATCTGGGACTTGCTGTGGTGGGAGAACTGGGTTCTGATGTTGCCATGTGGCCTTGGTTTCTGTTGGTTTTCTTGTGCTTGCTTTTCACCATCTGGTTATCTCTGGTGCTAGTTGGTATTGTTGTCTCTGGCTGGAATTTGTTCCTCCTGTGGGCCTGTAAGCCTGTGTCCTTACTCCTTTGAGTTCAAAAGTGAAAGCACTGCTGGGAGAGCTCTCTCTCCTGGCGGGCTATGCACAGAAGGTTGTGGGGTTTCCTGGCTCCCTGGTGCAAATGGCGGTGGGAAGACTTCCAACCCAACTGATCCACTGATCGTATGCCCTGTGTACTGTACTCTCCAGAGAGAAGGTAGAGATCTCACCTCTGCACTCAGAAGTGAAAGCACTGCTGGGAGAGCTCTCTCTCCTGGCGGGCTATGCACAGAAGGTTGTGGGGTTTCCTGGCTCCCTGGTGCAAATGGCAGTGGGAAGACTTCCAACTCAACTGATCCACTGATCTTATGCCCTGTGTACTGTACTCTCCAGAGAGAAGGTAGAGATCTCACCTCTGCACTCAGAAGTGAAAGCGCTGCTGGGGGATCACTCGCTCCTGGGGGGCTATGCACAGAAGGCTGTGGAGTCTCCTGGCTCCCTGGTGCAAAAAATCTCTAAGTCAGTTTTAACAGTCTCCAAGTTCTCTGTTCCACGGGGTCTAAAAGCTTGAAGCAAGGCAATGTATCTAATCTGGGACATAGGCAAGTGAAGTCACCATTGTCGGGGCACTCAGCAAGCCGGGAGTCGACATTATCTTCAGCATGCCACACCGATCACTCTGGCAGCTAACATGCTTCTGCAGAATTCTGCAGAAAAAACACAAGCATGCCTTCTTCCTGATATTACATACCTGATGAGGATCATGCCATATGCCAATAAGTGGATCCTTCCATCTCACCTAGGCATGAGTATGCCCAGTTGTAGGATGCTATAGACACTCAGCAAGAAGTTCCTTGGCATCCAAATTTTACATTTTTCTTTAAAATATAAAAGCATGATTTAAATAATATGCACAGGGATATAATTTCTCCCTTTTTGTTTTTTAAGAAGATATTATTTTAAAATTTCACAATATCTTCTCCTTGAGAATTATTAAGAATTAAATTGTTGTTAAATTGATGTCAAAACATCTCAAGTGTTTGATGACTGTAATAAATAGCCAGTTCCATTATCTGTTTGCTTTTTTGTTGTTGGTTTTTTGGGGGGTTTTTTGTTTGTTTGTTTGTTTGTTTGTTTTTTGGTTTTTTGGATTTGGTTTTGTTGAGACAGGGTTTCTCTGTGTATCCCTGGCTGTCCTGGAATTCACTCTGTAGACCAGGCTGGCCTTGAACTCAGAAATCCGCCTGCCTCTGCCTCCCAGAGTGCTGGGATTACAGGTGTGCGCCATCACCGCCTGGCCCATTATCTGTTTTAATCTAAATTGCAACACCAAGCATAGGCAATAATATAGGAAATGTCTATACAAGCATAGAAAATAAATGTATCATTTTTAGTTGCTTTTCTGTTAGAGCAGTTGCGACTAGAAAGCCTAAAAATGTATCATTAATCACATGCACATATTTTAATTTTCTAAAATCAGAAATATGAGTACCATTCATTTGTAATAATTGATTAACACCTCTAGAATTAACACCATTATGTGGTACAGGTAGAAATTAAGGACACAGAAAACAAGTCTTTACAATTTGATGTGCACATTTTCTAAAAATATAAAATTGTTCTCAAGCCATTACTATTTTGATGATGTAAAGAATATGATTGTATAGCCAATTGTTCCTGTGTAAGGCCTGTAGTCTGCCTGTGACACAAATCTCTTATGACCTTGCCTTAAGGGGTCTTGTTCAGGCAATCTAGGATGAGTTCTTTTTTAAAGATTTATTAATTTATTATATATAAGTATATTGTAGCTGTCTTCAGACACACAAGAAGAGGGTGTCATATCTCATTACAGATGGTTGTGAGCCACCATGTGGTTGCTGGGAATTGAACTTAGGATCTCTGGAAGAGCAGTCGGTGCTCTTAACCACTGAGCCATCTCACCAGCCCCTGGATAAGCTCTTAAATGTCCAGAGGACAGTCATTTAGAGGAACATAGCTTTTCTTAATTTGAATTGTATTTGTATAAATAATTGTAAAATTTAAGAATTAGCATTATCTAAAAAAGGAACAATTTCAAACAATTGTAAGCCATGATATATATATATATATATATATATATATATATATATATATATATAAAATCAGTATACAAATTAAAAGCTTGATTTTTAACATTTTAAAAATAGCCACTATAGCACCCAAGTCAATTATCTGTGCTGAAGCAGGGGGAAACTCAAAAGAATAAACATGTGATCCAATTACATGACTCCCAGAGTAGATGCAATCTTTATGGGATGCGTGTATAAATTTACAGGAAATACAAAAGCATGTATGGAAGCAAATTTTAACAACTTATCTTTTGGATAACAATTATCAATTTTGCCTAAAAGGTTTGTCATGCAATAGGTCAACAATCAATATTGTGCACTAACCAATTTGATTGCTGTTTGAAACGAGTAAAAAATGTTTCATCAGGTTCTTAAGACATTCCTTTCAAAATACTTTCATGATTTTATCTTACAACACTTTCTTAACACATCAATATCTTTATTGGAGGATGTTAAAACTTTACTTGGAGATGAAAAAAGATGATTCTACATTAATGTGCCCTTTGTCAAGGAAGGGCAGTGAACACATAACATAAACTGTTGGGTGGGAGGAAGGTGGTCACGAGGAGATCCAGAAGTGGCTTGGTACAAGGAGTGGGTCAGGAGTGAGTATTTAGGGACCCTGCGTGTGTGGAGGAAATTGGCCATGAGGACAGCGGTCAGGAGTGGAGACGGGCAAGGTGGTGTAAAGTGATGTGCTAAGGGTTGGCATGAGAGAGAATCCTAGATCGGTGACTTAGGGGGAGCAGAGTTGAGCTATGGAAGGAGAGCTATGGAAGGAGAGATCTGGTGACTTCTGGAACTGAGGAAATTTCGGAATGAGACAGGGTCAGATTGGCTAGCCGAGAGGGAGGGCCTGCAGAGGAGGAGGGCATGTATACACTGAGGCAGGGGGACACTCCTAGTCAGGGTCGGGACTGTTGAGTGTCAGGATCCATCTATGTAAAGACAAAAGGCCTTGGGAACAACATCCAGGAGTATCGAGAAGAAATCGTCTTTAAGATTTAGAACTGGAAAGGGAGTGGTGTTGTCACGGCTAATGGAGAGGATAGCCCAAGGGTTAGAGACTCCGGGTGTGGAGCAGCAGCAGCAATGGTGGGAAGATCCTGGACCAAGGACGAGGTTCCAGTGGGTTCTGACCATTAATAAGGGAGAGGAGCTGAGAGGTAGAAGCCGTTTGTATAAAAGGAATTGAATGACAGATGTGAGGCCTCGGAGGCTGGCTGAGGGTAGGGGGTGTGAGGTTGGGCAAGTAGGAGGATCGTCTTTGATGTGCATCAAGACAAGGGGAGCCTACCCCACAGGAACTGAGAGGGACTTTTAGACTGGTCCCCAATTATTTCTTGGATTACTAATTATATACTTTAAATTACTTTATTAGACTTTAGGAACTCTAAATCTTCCTCAGCATGAAATCGGTCAGCAAGGCGAATGGTACCCATGAAGCAGACTTACCAGGCAGCTGCAGTTAAAGCAACAGTTGGTCGTCAATGTCCTCAGAGGTCTGTGAAGGATTGATTTTGAGTAGGAAGCCGAATATAAGTGACTTTTGTATCAACTAAACTGGCAGAGCCTCACTTAGTAGGTTGAGGCTCACATGGTTCTTTGCAGAAGCCGCCTGTCTTAAGTTGTCAGAGAAGAATAGCATTTAATCTTCAGTTGTCCCACAGAGCAGAGGACCCTCAGATATCACGGCTAGATTTGAGGAATTTTTCCTATAGGAGGAGGAACTTGGGAAATCTGTCCTTAGTTTGACAAGGCAGAGTACAGCAGTGAACCCAAAGTGTCTGTAGTTTGTACAGGTTCCTGTCAGTAGGTGAGGCATGGGCAGTTCGTCCAGTGGTTAGCGTCACCACATTTCAGGTAAAGTTGTCAGTGTGGTGTCCCATCTGCTTTCTTTGGAGACCTTAAAGTTTTCTTTTTAGGAGGTGTCTCTGTTTATTGTGGGGAATGTCTTTTGAACATGTTTAAACTCCAGATTTAGCAGATCTCTGAGGAGTTTGAAGACTTAAGTATTTATTAAGTCTACCTTATTTTAAGCTTAAACTTGAAAAAAAACACATATGGACAGCTCAATAAAGCCTATTTCTGTAATTAATCATGATCTTCTGAGATCTTCCAAAAGACTGGCCTCACTTTTCCAGCTCTGCCCTCTGTAGCACTCCAGGCTCAGGTTGATCCACTCCACTGCCTCTGCTCTTCTTGGTGGTCATCCCATGGTACTGGAATCTCCAGTACACTGGGGTCTTCCACTGCAACTAAGCTTCACCAATAGCCTCTCGTAGGCTCTCTTCATGGTGCCAAGCCTCAACGCCTTTGCATGATCCCTTCAGTCCTGTGCTATCAGTTGCAACTGAGGCTGTGCCTTCACCAATGGCCTTCCATGGCCTCTCACAGTGCCAAGCCTCAGCTGCTCTTCATGACTCCTTCATGCCTTCAAAACCAGTATCACCTGGGTGACTCTTACACATTGCCAAGTCCAGCTGCAACACGAGGTACAACCTTGGCTATCTCTGGAACACAGCTTCTCTGTGCTCTCAGAAAACACTTCCCAGAAGGTTTCACTTCAGTGATGCTGGTCTCTTCTTAATCATGACTAATTTCTTAGCTCCAGCTCACCAGCATCAATTGTCCCAGGAGTCCCTTCTAGTCTTAGCTCTAAAGCCAGAACCACATGGCCCAAGCTGTGCAAATGGCTGAAGCTGTCATGTTCTCCTGCTTGCTGGGGCTTGTTCTATGACATTATCACCAGCTTTCTGTTTTCCAACTCCTTCACTACCTAAGCTTGGCTGACCTGGATCTTGCTCTGTAGATTGACCTTGAAATGAGAGATCTCCGTGCCTGTCTCATAGGATTAAAGGTGGGTACCACCATGCTCTTGCTCCAAAGTCTCATTCCCTTAATATGCTATCTCCCAGAACATAGCATTCATCTTCATTTCACTTCCTGGTGCCCCTTTAATAATTTAATACCATATATTTTATACTTTCCCTTTCTAAGATTGCTATGCTTGTTCAAAATGCTCGTCATGAGACTTAACCAGAGAACAAAGTCATTGCTGGGCTTTTTAAGGTGTCCTTTGTCAATGTAATCAACAGGAATCTCAATCCCAGCACTTGGGAGGCAGACAGAAGCAGATTTCTGAATTCGAGACAGCCTTGTCTACAGAGTGAGTTCCAGGATAGCCAGGGCTATACAGAGAAACTCTGTCTTGAAAAACCAAAAAAAAAAAAAAATACAAAAAAAATACAAAAAAACAAAACAAAACCAAAAAAAAAAAAAAAACCCAAAAACAAAAATCTCTCTACCTTAGCCTCAGGTAATGGCTGACTCTTCAGACAAGGGCAAAAAGGAGCTACATTCTTCAACAAAATACCACAAAACAGTCTCTAGGCCACATACTGAAATTCTTCTCCTCTGAAACCTCTTGGATCAGGTCTGTATAGTTCAAATCAAAACGATCTTTTCCACATTCCTACTAGGATGGCTCATTAAGTCCCACTTAAAGGATTCCGCTGCTTTTGAAATCTGAAGTCCCAAAATCCACATTCTTTCAAACAAAAGCATGGTCAGGCCTATCACAGAAATACCCCAGTCTCTGGTACCAACTAATGTCTTAGGGTTTCATTGCTGTGAACAGACACCATGACCAAGGCAAGTGTGATAAGGACAACAGTTAATTGGGCTGGCTTAAAGGTTCAGAGGTTTCGTCCACCATCATTAAGGTGGGAGGACTTATCTCTGGAGGGAAACAGCTAGGAGTGCACAGGGCAGACTATCAGTGGAGCAGCAGAAGTCTTCTGGCTGCCATTTGTACCAGGGAGCCAGGCGGCTCCACAGCCTTCT
The DNA here is from genome assembly GCF_947179515.1 of Apodemus sylvaticus. Taxonomy (NCBI): domain Eukaryota; kingdom Metazoa; phylum Chordata; class Mammalia; order Rodentia; family Muridae; genus Apodemus; species Apodemus sylvaticus. The sequence continues at coordinate 46,222,101 of NC_067488.1, read as the reverse complement.
GTGCACAGACCCTGCCAGAAGAGAGTTGGTCTCCCAGGAGTATGGACATAGATTTACAGGCCCACAGGAGGGACAAACTCCAGCCAGAGACAGCAAGACTAACTAACACCAGAGATAACCAGATGGTGAAAGGCAAGAGCAAGAACCCCACCAACAGAAATCAAGGCTACTTGGCAACATCAGAATCCACCACAGCAAGTCCCAGATAGCCCAACACACCAGAAAGGCAAGAGTTTGATTTAAAATCTCATCTGATGATGCTGATAGAGGATTTCAAGAAGGACATAAATAATTTCCTTAAAGAAATACATGAGAACATGGGTCAACAGATAGAAGTCGTTAAAGAGGAAATAAAAATCCCTTAAAGAATTACAGGAAAACACAATCAAATGAAGGAACTGAAAAAAACCACCCAGGATCTAAAAGTGGAAGTAGAAACAATGAAGAAATCACAAAAGGAGACAATTCTGGAGAAAAAAAAAAACTTGGAAAGAAATCAGGAGTCATAGATGTAACATCAACAACAGAATACAAGAAATAGAAGAAAGAATCTCAGGTGCAGAAGATACCATAGAAAACATTGACTCAACAGTCAAAGAAAATACAAAATGCAAAAAGCTTATAACCCAAAACATCCAGGAAATCCAAGACACAATGAAAAGAGCAAACCTAAGGATTATAGGTATAGAAGAGAGTAAAGATTTACAACTTGAAGGGACAGTAAATATCTTCAATAAAATTATAGAAGAAAACTTCCTAACTTAAAGAAAGAGATGCCCATGAACATACAAGAAGCCTATAGAACTCCAAACAGACTGGACTAGAACAGAAAGTCCTCCCAGGACATAATAATCAAAACGCCAAATGCACTAAACAAAAAACGAATATTAAAAGCAGCAAGGGATAAAGGGCAAGTAACTTATAAAGACAGACCTATCAGAATTACACCAGACTTTTTACCAGGGACAATGAAAGCTAGAAGATGCTGGGCAGATCTCATACAGACCCTAAGAGAACACAAATGCCAGCCCAGGCTACTATACCCAACAAAACTCTCAATCACCGTAGATGGAGAAACCAAGATATTCCATGATAAAACCAAATTTACACAATATCTCCCACAAATCCAGCCCTACAAAGGATAATAGATGGAAAACACCAGCACGAGGTGATTTTCTACACCCTAGAAAAAGGAAGAAAGTAATCTTCCAACAAACCCAAAAGAAGATAACCACACAAACACAAAAATAACATCAAAAATAACAAGAAGCAACAATCACTATTCCTTAATATCTCTTAATATCAATGGACTCAATTCCCTAATAAAAAGACATAGACTAACATACATATTTTTCATGTAAATCTTCAGTTTTATCAGAAAATATTTTAATTGCTCTATCAATTAATTTAGTGTTTTTATGTCTACCATTTTATCTGCATTATTTTTCATAATGATCTTCAATTTTAACATGTTTTTCTATATTTTTCCACAATTTTATCAGAAATATCCACATAAAACCTCAATTCTATTATAAAATGTTTCTACTTCCTTTTTCAATTAATTTAGGAATGTTTTTATGTCTACCACTTTACTCTTTAATTTCCCATGAAAATGGTCAATTTTAACATGTTTTCTATAATCTCTTCTATTTTATCTGATATATTTTCCATGTAAATCTTCAATTTTATCATAAAATGTTTTTACTTCCTTTTTCAATAAAATAACATGCTTTTCAAAAAAAAAAAAAAAAAAGGTGGGAGCATGGCAGCATCTAGGCAGCCATGATGCAGGCAGAGCTGAGAGAGTTCTACATCTTCATCTGAAGGCAGCTAGTGGAAGACTGGCTTCCAGGCAGCTAGGATGAGGGTCTTAAGCCCTGGCCTACAGTGACAAACTTACTCCAACAAGGTCACACCTCCTAATAGTGCCACTCCTTGGGCTAAGCATATACAAACCATCACAGCTACATAGTGAGTTTGAGGCTAGCCTGGGCTACATGAAACAACGGGGTTAAGGGAAGCAAGAGAAGGGAACAATTGAAGAAACCAGGAGTGACAGGCACAGAAATAACTGGAAACTCTCAGAAACCTGACAGAGCCTGCAGTCTGAGGGCACAGCCCCTATCTGCCTTTCCTCCTGGCTGAGCAATTCCATGGAGTTTGCTTTTCTGTCACCAAGGGCCCATGGCTCAGATTATACAGACTTCATGAGCTAGACTAGAGAAGCCAGTAGGGAGGAAGTAGCTTGTGGAGGCCTCTCTTGGATTGGGGCTGCGTTCCAGGGCTGCCTGGAGCACTGGCCTGGAGCACTGGCCTGGAGCACTGGAAGGTGCTGGTGGTGGAAGCCGGGTGGGAGTGGTGAAGATGCAGGCACACAGCGGCAGGAGGCTGTGCAGGATGAAGGGTAGGAATTTAGCGATTCGAGGGAGGAGCTTGCGGTCCCGAACCCTGGGCTCCCCGCCCAGGGAAGGAGCCATGCAGCCACTGAGAAGATGATGAGAAGATGGAAAGCCCCCCTGTGGCCCATTTAGAGACCTCAGGAAGGGAAGCTCCCACCTGGGCTTTCAGTTGGTCAAGAGCAGGCAGGACAAGACTCACCTACACTTCTTATGGGGCGGGGGGCTCGTTAGAGGGGCTCACGTGTGACTGACTGCCCAGCAGGAAGGCTCACAGGACAGAGCAAGACCAAGGATGACAATGGGAGGAGGATACATGGTGTGTGTGTGTGTGTGTGTGTGTGTGTGTGCGCGCGCGCGCTGCGCGCGCGCGCACGCACATACATGCAGTTTCCGCCTGCACTTGGCTGCCAGAACATTCCTCTCTATCTCCCTTTCTATGTGCAGAGTCAGTCCTCTCTCCACAGCTGTGGCTTCAGCTGATGCCTCCAACAGTATCCCCAACAGGACAGCGGTCCTTCACCTTGCTAGAGAGAGAGCAGCAGGGCTGAGGTCACAAGACCGACTTCATTAAATAGCAGTGACAGAGTCCAGGGAAACAGGAGAAAGGAGGGTCAAGTTATTTTGGTCCTTGGCAGCCACTGTTGAAAGAACTGTGTGTCCCAGATGCCCAATCACTAAGCTGTCCCCGTTCTCTCACAGGGTGCCTTTCCCTCCTGTAGCCTGGACACCTGGTGAGTCATAAGGAAAACCTGTCAAGTTCTCTCCCTGACACCTAGACCTAGCAGCTATCATGGGCACTCCAGGTAAGCAACCTTGTTCCCGATTCCTGCACATGACCTAGGACTGGCAGAACCTCTGTGTTCTGCCTGCTGGGGAGTCAAAGATTCAGAAGAGAATCCTGTCTTAGTTAGGGTTTTACTGCTGTGAACAGACACCCTGATGTTGGGTTCCATAGCTGCCTGCAGCTATTACGAAGTGGGTTTCTGGAACAGAAGCTGAGGAATAAATAGGGAAGAGGGGCGAAAAGAAGTATGGCTAAGACAATATTCACTGATCAAAGCCAGAAACTTTAATGGCGCCAGACCTTTTAACAGTTTGGGCAAACCCTTCCCCCCAGACTCCAGGCTGAGTTCCGGTGGAAGTTGTCTAGCTTCTTTTGGAGGTCCTCGTCTTGACTGCTCCGTCAGCTGGGTGGGTCACCTGCTTAATTCAGGAATTCCTAGACCTGGAGGAACAATGAACTTAACCTTTACTTCGAGCACTCTGCCCTAGGTGGAGCAGGATCCTGGCTATCTGGGAGAAGTTAACCTTGACCAAAGTCAAACTCTGACCAAGTGCATGACTGCCCCAATATGGCTCTGTACATTTCCTCCTTTTTTTTATTAATTTGAAAAGGAGGAGGTAGAAAACAAGTGGATAAATATCCTTCATAAGAAGGCGGGCCTTAACCAGGAGGGGAAGCATTGACCGTAATTCCTCTTAAATATTGTATAATGTCTTTTTCAGAGGAGGGGTAATAGGCTCCCTTATTATTTTAAGGACAGCCTCTCGACGTTAACCCCTATGCAATTAGGTGTACTTCCTGGGGACTCAGAAGCAGAAATTCACCTCCCCATGCGGTGCTTTGCCTCGCACGTCTCACTGGTACCCATGTTTGTTCATAAACAAACACACATAGATCTGAGTTCTATGTGACTCTCTCTTTGGAGATCCACTTGTGTAAGTTTTGAAGCCAGGGGGGTCTGCAAGTGTCTTTAACAGACATGAAATCTCTCCATCCAGGTGAGCCTGGGTGGAGACAGCCAGTCTGCTTAACAAACAAGGTCAAGAGTTAAAGGTGGAATAGGATTAACTTGTCCCTGAAGTATCTAATTTAGTTGCAAATTAACAACTTTAAGGACCCAAAGCTTGGCCTCTGGGGTGGGAGAGGTAGCCTTGTGTATCAAGAGATATGCTGTTACTTCTCAGGAAAAGTGGAGACTATATGTTAAATTAACACAGCTGGCTGAAGATTGTTAGCCATCTTTAAAATTGGAATCTTCAATATTGGAATTATTTCTACACCAGTCTATGGTTGAGTCAGCTGAACACAATAAGGAGAAGGATCATTTTAACTCTTCTTTAGATTAATTTTTCCTAAGCTAGCTTAACAGTCTCCATGTTCTGTCCCACAAAGTCTAAAAGCTTGAAGCTAGGCAATTTATCTAACCTGGGACATTTGACAATTAAGGTAAGTCAAGAACATATACCCAATATAGCTCTTAAGTTACCATGGTCTGGGCATTCAGCAAGCACACAGTCAGCATATCTTCTGTAGCATTCTGTGGAAAAAACATAGGGGACATGCCTTCTTCCCCAATATTAAATCAGGATCATGGCATATGTCAATAAGTGAATTCCTTCATTTCACCTAGACATCAATATGCCTAATTACAAGATGTCATATACATTTAGCAAGGAGTTTCTTGGCATCCAAATTTTAAAATTTTCTTAAAAACATGTAAGCATAATTTAAATGATATGCACAGGGACACAATTTCCCCTCTCTTCTCTCTTCCAAGAAGATATTGTTTTATTAATTTAAGTTGGAACACAAAGTGTAACCCATAACATAGGCAATAACTATGTAATTATAGAAAATAAACGTAGCATTTTTAGTTGCTTTTTCTGTTAGATCAGTGGTAGAGGTAGAAATTGAGGACATCAAGAACAAATCTTTATAATTTGATGTGCACAAAATATAAAATTATTTCAAATACCTAAAGGACAGTCATTTAGAGAACATATCCTTTGTTCTTAGAAATTTGAATCACATTTGCATAAACTGTAAAAATTAAGAATTAGCGGTATTAAAAATGGACCAATTTTAAGCAATTATAAACCATGAGCTATATATATATATACTATTATAAAAGCTTGACTTTTAACATCTTAAGAATAGCTGCTATAGCACCCAATTCAGGTATCTGTGTTGAAGCAGGGAGAAACTTAAAGGAATAAACATGTGATCTGATAGTACAAATTATCTTTTGGATAACAATTATTAATTTTGCCTAGAAATGTTTGCCATGTAATAGATCAACCATTAGTAATAAATTTGATTGCTGCTTGAAGCAAGGAACAAACGTTTCCTACCTTGAAAACAGAGGTTTAAGACCTTCTGTGGCAAGCTTAAAATGAGGTAAATATAAGATAAAGCCAATTAATATATCTTAACAACCTTTGAAAGCCATTTACCTAAAAATTCTAAAAGTCCATAGTTAGGAGCAAGGGCCTGTAACAAACATTCCATGAACATTATACACTGAAAATTTTAAGATCCTAACTTCTAGTATTGAAACAGAGACAAAACTTTTTTTTTTTATCTGCCCTAGGATCCACCTTTAGTCCTTGGCAAGGACTAGATCTGAGCCTTTTATCTAAGACCAGACCCAAACCTGCAAGGACGTTTTGAGGATTAAACAAAAGAAACCTGTAATTTCATGGTCAAAGGAACCTACTTGATATCAAATACATTTCTACAGAGATCTCTTTTTTAATCTTGGAGGGTTAAATTTTGCTCCTACCATTGTAGCCTATAAACTTGTGGAAAAGTGGCAATGGGCCTCTAAAACCCATAGCTATATCACTCTCAAAATTATCTTAATTACAAAATGTTAACAATTATGAGCCTGCAAACTGAAAACTGTAGCCAATGACACACTGATTTTTATTGTAACTCAATGTTTTCTTGCAATATTAGAGCACAATTGTAATTTTGGAAGCAAATCCCAATTTTAAGCAATCTATTTTCTTTAAAATCAATGACAAACACATATTTACAGCACAAGGTTTGTCTGTCAGTTCTTATGTTCAAGTGTATGACAGTGTAACTTATTAAAGAGACATTATTTTAAATCTTAATCTTCATTAAGTCTAATCTCTAGGCCAAGATTCACATGAAACACCATGTCAATTTAGGAGCATCTTAAAGGCCTGTATTTCCTGGATTGCGTCATGCCACGTGTTGTTTAAAAATGGCGACTACCCTAAACTACCAGCTTTAACCGTCATGCCACGTGTTGTTTAAAAATGGCAACTACCCTAAACTACCAGCTTTAACCGTCATGCCACGTGTTGTTTAAAAATGGCAACTACCCTAAACTACCAGCTTTAACCTAACTTTTGTTAATAACATTATACCTTTTAAATCATGTCTAGTGACTTAAGCCAATACTCTATAGTCAAGACATGTAAAATATACCTTTAAATCTAATTATAAACAAGAACAAAGCATGAGTTGCGTTAGGCCACGAGTAGCTAGTTAAGATGGCTCTAACACCGAATCACCAGTTTTAAACTAACCTTTTCTTACTAACACTATATCTTTTAAATCATACCCAATTAATTTATAACTCTTTAGTCAAGATGTTATGTAAAACCTTATACCGTTAAGACCAATTAGAAACAAGTATAACGCGACTACATGAATTTTACAAGCCAAACCAAAGTTTTCCCAAATCTTGAGGCTTCTGGGCTTTTAAAAGCGGCTTTTTCTCCAGCCATGCTTGTCTCTTGGGTGAGTGAGCTGCGCTGCTGTGGCGCGGCTTTAAATCAATCTCCACACAAACTGTGGCTGGCTCAAGAGGTTGCCAGCAGATGAAATCTTTATCAATTTTTCTTTTTAACATGAAACAGTCATTCACACAAAAACATAGAGAGGACATAAACATACACATAGACAAACAGTCGGTGCACCGGGACAAACACGGAAAGATACACAGAAAGTTAAGCGCACTTGTTAAGCAATTGCATCCATTTTCCTCTTTAAACAGCTCTTAGAGGCTGTGGACATATGTCTATTTTAAAGCCCCTTTCTTTTTCGCCTAAATCAGCTCTTACGAGCTTTGGGCAAATGCCTACCAAATTCCTTCCCCATATTCCACTGTCTGTCCCCTAAGTGAGTACAGCACTGGGTCCATACTGACCCTGACCAAGGCAACACTTATGAGGACAACATTTAATTGGAACTGGCTTACAGGTTCAATATTTCAGTCCGTTATCATCAAGGCATGGCAGTGTCCAGGCAGGCATGGTGCAGAAGGAACTGAGACTTCTACATCTTTATCTGAAGGCCACTAGGAGAAGGCTGGCTTCCAAGCAGCTAAGGAACGGGTCTTAAAACCCATGACCACAGTGGCACACTTCATCCCAAAAGGCAACACACCTCCTAACTGTGTCACTCCCAGGGCCAAGCATATTCAAACAACCACAAACCCCAAAGGGAATATAGAGAGTTTCTCAGTCCTGGGTGAGAGCAGCTCTTTTTCTTCATTTTGTCCTGGGTAAAGTCCCAGGAGTCAACTCCTTGATATCCAGCCTGAAAAATGGAAGCCAGGAAAGAAAAGGAGGGAGGGAGAGAGGGAGGGAGGGAGAGGGAGAGAGGGAGGGAGGGAGGGAGAGAGAGAGGGAGAGAGGGAGAGAGGGAGAAAAAGCAGGAGGGAGGGAGAGAGGAAAATTAGAGACAGCCCTATCTTATCCCTCTCAAGGTGACTTCCTCTCAACTGAGCCTGAAGCACAGTCCTTGAACAGGCAGTGCACCCTGCCCCAGCCCAAGTCATCCTGGAACTCACTCTGATGAGCAGCCTGACCTCAAACTCACAGAGCTCCATCCCCCTGCCTCAACCTTCCAAGTGCTGGATTAAAAGTATGCACCAAATTGCCAGGCATCATTTCATTTTTAAAATTCTTTTGTTGTCTGTTTAGATCATTTATTCATTCAAACATGCATTCAGAGTTTTTATTCATTCATTCATTCATTCATTCAACCATGCATTCAGGGTTTTTTTTTCAGTTCATTCATTTAGCCTTACATTCAAAATTTTTAAAGCTGGTGTTACCTACTTTTGTCATTGATGTGATTAATAAGAATATTAATCTTTTTATTTGCTTACACTGTTGTATAATTTGGTAATTCCAGGAATACAAAAAGGCAGGAAGAGATATCAGTTCACATAATGGCAGATAATAAAACAGTAACATATAAAGCAGTAACAAAAATGGCCAAACAAGACGTGGCCATACACCCCTAAGACACATCCCACTGCCACCCAGACTCCAGCAGGGCCCACTTACCATGGTGCCTCCACTGAGTCTTTGAACCCCTCATTAGCTCAGGCATTATGATCTGATTAGATCGAGAAGCACCCTCACAACCCCCAGATAAGGGGCTACTAAAAACATGGATATTTATTAATTCTGTGGAGTTGAAACTCAGGATTAAAAACTGGTCATTCCTGTGTCAAATGTCACATTTGAGGCTACAGAATTGCTCAGTGGTTAAGAGCACTTGCTGCTCCTGCAGAGGACCTGGGTTCAGTTCCCAGCACCCACATCAGGCTCCCAACAGTCTGTAAACTGCCACTACATGGGATCCAATGGGTTCCATGGGCACCGGGCACACACACGGTGCACACACATAAACACAGGCAAACACTCATACATACAAAATAGAAATAAGGAAAAAGATGTAAATCCACATTCAAGAGCCAACACCAGGCACACAGCAAATGGACACCATCACTGGGATTTCCCCCTCTTCCTGGGAATGAAGGGCTCACTTCCTCATTGTTCTAAGCTGAACAAGATGAAAATTCCTGCAAAGTACCAGGACACCTCCTGGGCTCATTAGCCTCCTCAAGATGTCATCAAAAGGGTCACTGGGCAGGTGTCTTATAAAGAAAAGACCTCTTCTCTCAGTGCTCTGGAATCTGACACCCACAATCAAAGTGTAGCAGGTTGGCCCTGGAGAGCACTCTCTTCCTGCTTGACAGGGAGTTCCTATGTCCTGTCTGTGTGCCTGGACAGAGGGAGAGGGGCAGGGAAAGAGAAAACGGACAGGGGGAGAAAGAGAAGGAGAAGGAGGGAAAAGGGAGGGCAGTTTCTTCCTGTTTCTGTGAGGGCGCTAACAGAATGGGTCAGGAGCTCACACACACCCTCACTTAATTTCAATATTGTGTGTGCTTAAAGGCTCTGTCTCCAAACACAGTCCCCAGGATTAGGGCTTTTACAAATGAGTTTAAGGGCATACTCAGCCCTTAGTGACTCCTTTAGAATACTCCATTGTGCCAGGTACTAGGGCAGACATTTAACCAGTGTATCCCTGACCCATTCAAGCTCTTGTGCACAGTCCTCTAACCATATGCGTTTCCTTCTCATCTAGATGGGGAACGCTTCGTTGAGACTGGGGTTAACTGCCTCTTGGACATGAGGAGCACAGAGGACGTGCAGCTCCTGCTGACAGAAGAGGAAACCTGGAAACAGTTTGTGGCAGGAGTTGATTTGTCCAGGTCACCTCCCTAGGACACACCAACAGTACCAGAGTTTATTCAGGCCTGGTTGACTTGTTCAGGGCAGACAAACCAAGTAGTTAGGGTTCAGAATGTCTCTCCTCAACAAATATTTCCCTCACCATGTTCTTTACCAGGAAAGAGCTTCTGCTTGAGGGGAGATGGCAGCAGCCGTAGAGAACAAAATTATTCCTGCCATTGCCATTCCTGTGACCATGGGAAATTAGTTTTTTACCTTCTTCTTTAGTTGGTCACTGTCGAATGACACTGTGAGAATAATAAGATAATGCGTGTGGAGAGCCCAGCATGTGGCCAGTACACAGTAGGCAGCCTGCACACAGTAGGTGTTCATCAAAAGTTAGCTTTTAAAGTGTGTGTATGTGTGTGTGTGTGTGTCTGTGTATGTGTGTGTGTGTGTGTGTGTGTGTGTGTGTGTGTGTGTGTGTGTGGTTTCTGCATGTGGGTAAGTTTATTTTACAAGCACCCTTCCTATATCAGTCAGTCTCCTATTACAGGGAGGAGGAAGCTACCTTGCGAGAAGCTCCTGCTAAGATCTTTGCAGATCCTGATGGAGAAAATGAAGATGAGTTCCTGCGGGATGAGAATGAGAGGTACTCAGGCACAGACTCAGGGACACCTTCTTCTTTCTAGATGGGAAAGGAAAAGAGCACAGTGAGAGGACCATGCACAAGAGTTTGAGTAGATCAGGGACACGCTGGTTAAGTACCTGAGCACCTGCCACAGGACCTATTTTAATGATGTCACTAGGTTAGGGACTGAGTTGTGTCCCTAAACTCATTGGTAAAAGCTTGACCCCTGGTGACTGTGTTTGGAGATGGAGGATTTAAGGATATGCAGAGTTGAAAATAAGAGAGGGTGTGCGTGAGTTCTCTAACCCATAGTACAGTCACGTCCATAGTACAGTCAAGTCCTTAAATCTAAAGAGACACCAGATTCCTATAGCTGTGAGCCACCAAGTGTAGGTGCTGGGACCTGAACTCACTTGTTCTGCAAGAGAACCATACATTCTGAATGGAGGAGTTCTCTCTCTCCAGCCCTATTACAATAACAATTGCTTTTACTTACCTGGAACTCATCACCATGACCAGACTGGATGACCAGAGAGCATGAGCAGTCATTTTCACCCCCAATAAACCCTTAGAAACACACACACTCCAGTTATTATATTCATAAGATATAAACCTAGATTGGGCTGCTCTATCACCACACCAACCTATCCCTCAGCTGTCAAAATATATTGACACAAGGTAGGGCAATTTAACACTCTTTGTGGCAGTACCTTCCAATGCTATCTTTTTATTGGGCGACCTCTAGTGAAGGTAGGTACTGAGAAAGCAAACCTTTCCTTATTGAAGTCATGTAGAGGAATTGTGAAAAAACAATCTTTCAGAGCAATCACTATGATGAGCCATTCCTTAGGCAAACAAGGAAGGAAATGGGATTCCAGGCTATAGGGAACCCATTGGCTGGACAATCTTATTAATGGCTCTGAAATCTCTCAACATCCTCCATTTGCCAGACTTTTTTTTTTAAATGACAAATACTGGAGAATTCCAAGGGCTGGTGGACTCCTCTATATACTGAGCCTCCAACTGTTTCTGGACAACTGTTTTAGTGCCTGCAGTTTTCTTTTGTCATAGACCACTGACAACCTGAATGGGTTGGTCAGTCAACCACCTTAGTAGTAAGACTGTTGTTGTTTTAACAGCAGTGGCTCCTTGATGTATATCAGCCCCTGCTATGTCTTGTTTGTGTACAGCCTAAACAGCCCATAACAATCCTTGATAACATTCCTTAACAATTTTCATTTTTTTATTATGAGCCTGACTGGTTTTATGGCCAGCCTATGAAACTGAAGGGATATTAATTTTTTTTCACTGTTGTAACAGATCTCCTCTCCATAAGTTTATGGCTATATCAGTCATGTAGTATAGAGGAAGATGTCGATGATTTCCTAATTGGTTCTTGATTGTGTCAATAAAGGAGGCAGAATCCAATTGCTGGGTGAAGGGGAAAAGGTGGGACTTCCATGTCCCAAGAGGAAGAGAGGGATGCAGAGAAAAAGTTTTCAGACCAGGTTTTGGAGAGAGGAAGAAGCAGCAGACATGTAGGTCTTGAGGCCCCTAGAGTTTGTAGACTCCACCTCAAGTGGGGGCCAAGGAAGAGGGAGGGAACTATTAGGGTATAAAATTCTTCACCCAGCCATTGAGTTTTCTGGCTTGTTTTAAAATAATAAAACTGTCTAGATTTACATCCACTGTGCTAAGATGAGCAGGAGGAGAAAGTGGGCAGCCAGGGTGGTTGTTGGCAGCATGGCAAAGTTAGCCATGAGCGACTAGGGGAGCAATCATAGTTCCCTGGGAAAATGGCCAACCGTCTTTTGGCAGAGCCAAGTCAGGCGCTCAAAGTGATCTTGTAACTAGGCTGAGAGCCTAGCCCCAGGCCAAAGATCAAGTGTGCTTTCAAAATTACAAGCAACAACATATGGCCTTAATTTTTCTGTCTGACCCTCAGGCCCTATACATTTAGGCCATCTGGTGCTTTGCTTTATTTTGGATAAAGCCCCAACTCCTTGAAATTGGATGTCTACTTCTTGAAGTGGCCAACCTGAAGGCTGAGATTTTGGAGAAATAATGGCAACATTGGCTCCAGTATTGACCACTCCTTCAACTTCAATGCTGTTTACTAATACTTTAAACTTGGACCTTTGATCCTCTATAGAACTTGGCCAAAATATGCATTGTCAGACCCTTTTTAAGTTCTTTGTATTGTGTGTAGAATTTGCCTCAGCCTTGCTATCTGGTCTCACAAAGTCTGTTTTCAGAGCAAGGGTGTTTAATTGTCTTAAGAAAGAGAATTCTTGCTGTCTGGCATTGGGTCCTGCAAGAGGCCCTCCTGGGAGTTTTTTGGCAGGGTGTTGCCCCATTTGTCTCTTGTTGCTCTACATTCCTTAGTTCAATGTCAGCCTTTGCCACATCTTTTACATATTCCAGGAGGCACGGACTCCCCTTTGGGATTTAATTTGGTTGCCTCTGTAGTTTATTCTCAAGTGACCCTGCTCACCACAATAAAGACATCTGAAATGTTGGGTCATCTCAGGGCCTCTGATGGCAGCTTCTCATATTAAGGTCATATCAGGCAAATGAGATCTAACATCAAGAGTATGTCTAATCCACTCATCTATTGATGCTGACCTTGCCCTCAGTGGTCTGATCACTTCTTTTCCCTCAACATCCGAATTTTCGAAAGCTAAGGGCTCGATTGGTGCCTTTCTTGCTGGTGGATCTGATGATACACTCCTTTCCACAACAGAAGTCAACCTTTGCGTCCTTTGGACTTTGCATAACCTGAGAAAATGGCTCAGATATTTTCCTTGTTTCTGTGACTTTGTCCCAGGCATTTAAGGCTGCCAAGTGACTCAAGGTCAAGGTCTGTCCATCATATACAGCCTGCAACTCTTATCTCAGCAAAGGGACCTTCACCAAGCAGCTTATGTTTGGAAATATCTCTACCCCTGGCTCCATGTTGTTGTGCTATCTCTTCACCTCTTCTCTCCACCGTGAGAATCATTGTAAATGTAACTCAGGTTCTAGTATTCCTTTTGCCATATCCTTCCAGTCTTGGGGGATTGTTCTATTTTTAATAGCCCAAGAAGTCAGGATTTGTTTTACAAATAGTGAATGCATTCCAAAATTAGTGACACTTTCCTTAAGTTTTCTCAGTTCTAACACATCCGTGGGTTGCCATTTGAATTCCTGATAACTCTGTGGGTGATCATTGTCTGGTGGTCTTCTTTGAATACTTTCCGGATAAACTAAAGTTTGGTCTGTAAAAACCTTCATTTGGCTCTCTAATTTTATCTTCTGTCTCTACCTGAGTATTTTCCCTAGTTGATAATTTAAATTCCTCCTTTTCCATAAGTTCCTGTACTCTCTGTTCAAGGTTCTGATTCCACATTTTAATTTGTTCTTTATATTGTAATTCTGATATCCTACTGTCTAATATTTATTTTGATTGATTAATTTTAAAAGGTTCTCTCCAAATCTTGCTTCTAATTCTCATTATTTTTCCTCTGTCACCCAGTCTGATCTGTGAGCTGCTGCATCATTAGTTGTAGCATCTTTTCCAGCTCCAGCCTTTGACCTTCATTCTTCTGTCACTTATCTTGATCTATAAATCCCTGTGCCTTCAGTTCCAATGTTTCCTCTTGGCCATGTTGCTTAAATTTCCCTCTCTGTTGTTCACACTGCTCTGTAGATTCCTGTAGCTTCTGCTCCAGGGCCTGCTTCCATGATTTTAATTTCTCTCTATGTTGTAATGCTGATATTGTAGCCTCTACGTTATTTGGATTTAATAGTTTTAGTAAATTATCCTTTAGACTCTGCTTCCAAATTTTATCACTATCTCTTTGCTGTTCAGTCTGATCTATGAAATTCTGCATCTTTTCTAATGTTTCCTCTGACCCTTTTTCTGGTTTGGGTTTGGTTTTTTTTGTTTGGTTTTTTGTTGTTTTTTGGATTTGGTTTTTTCAAGACAGAGTTTCTCTGTGTAGCCCTGGCTGTCCTGGACCTCACTCTGTAGACAAGGCTGGTCTCGAACTCAGAAATCCGCCGGCCTCTGCCTCTAAGTGCTGAGATTAAAGGTGTGCACCACCACCGCCGGCCTGACCCTTTTTCTAAGGCTTATGATTTTTTTATCTAGAGCCCTGTCTCTTGAGAAGACATAGTAAATCAAGCAACTCAATATAGTAATAATTATAACTGACAGGACCTATTTTAATGATCTCACTAGTGTTAGGGACTGAGTTGTGTCCCTAAACTCATTGGTAAAAGCCTGACCCTGGTGACTATGCTTGAAGATAGCCACTTTAAGGACACACAGAATTGAAAATAAAAGAGGGTATGCGTGAGTTCCCTAACCCATAGTACAGTCAATGCCATAGGACATCAAGGCCAAAGAGACACCAGATCCCTACAGCTGTGAGCCACCAAGTGTAGGTGCTGGATCTCCTATATTTACCTGGAACTTTATGACCAGATTGGTTGACCAGAGAGCATGAGGATCCTCCTGACTCTGCATCTCCAAACAGGGATGACAGGCCCAGGCCCAGAGCCTGACTTTCCTATGTGGCCTCTGGAAGTCTGAACTCGGATCCTCCATTTTGTGTGACAAACACTTCACCAACTTAGCCACATCCTCAGGTCCCTTCAAAGGCTTTAAGCAGAATCTTTGTTGTCCTTAGGACACAGTGCCTCATGTGAGAGGTCACGTGGAGTGTCACACACCAAGAAAGCTCCATGGGAAAGATCAGTTATTCTGATACACAATTAACACAGGCAGAGAGACACCGTTCAGGACTGCTGCTCTAAGACAAAAGACAGAACAATTCTGTCAGTTCATTCAGCTGAGACTTACAGCAGACAAGTCACAGGCAGTCGAGAGCAGAGCGGAGAGGCACTGTGAAGCTGACCTCATGGGATTCCTCCTGAGGAAAGCCAAGGCTAAACCCTCCTATGGCTGAACATGGGAACCTAACTTCAGTGTCCAAAAGTTTTCTGGGCCTTAATCAAATGCACCATCCCCTTGAGTGACTGGTGTCTCCCTCCCTCCTGGAAGTCCATGCCTTCAGTGTCTCCTTCCTCTGGGGTCAGAAATGACAGCAAAATCCCCGCCACACTTCACCTTTCTCAGGCTGAAAATTCCTTAATGGAAGTGATTAGGAACCTATGTATTCTGACTCCTGAATTTTGCCTCCTACTGGAACACTGTGGAGAGGCTCAGTGAGATGCCTTGGGAATGGGAGAACATGTGAACAGGATTCCCCACATGTGAATGGAAATTTCCCACATGTGAACTGGAAATCCACTCATGTTTCTCACTCACAGCTCGAAGGGAAATCTATGTGCTGTGTTTTGAATGGATGGATCTTAGCTGTGAGCTGTCCCATTAGCTGTTGTACTTTTTTGTACAACACTGCAGTACAAAAAAGACTTCAAGCTTCAAAGAATGTCCTATCTAAGGTTTCTCTCTTAGGGATGTGCAACTTGCAGAGTCTCACAGCACAAGGCTGCAGGCAAACATGAACACTCCTGGCCAGCAGGACATTGTAGGATACACAGGTCATGTCCCAGCAGCTGAGGTCAAAGCATTGCTGTTATTACCAGAGGGAACTCTTCAGGGGAGACTAACGGTCCCTAAATGAAAGGATTATTTTCTCTCTAACTTCTCTCTCCTTGTGTAGAGTTCCTAGGGAGAAGTGTTTTGGTAGTGATGACATTGACCCTGAGGGGAAGGCTCCCTTATTAAATGTCTACCAATAGAAGGGTGTGCTGGAGGATGAGACAGGGGCTCATCAATGAGGAGCACAGGCTGCTCTTCCAGATGACTGAGTCACTCAGTGACCAGCCCCCTCATGATGACTCAGAACTGTTGAAATTCCAGTCCCAGAGATCTTACGCCTACTTTTCTCTACCATCCACAGGCTCCAAGAGTGAATGTGGTACCCAGACACACATGCAGGAGAAACACTCATACATATAAGATAGAAAATTGAAAGAATGGGGCTGGAGAGATGGCTCAGTGGTTAAGAGCATTGACTGCTTGCTCTACCAGAGATCCTGAGCTCAGTTCCCAACAACTACATGGTAGCTCACAACCATCTGTAATGGGATCAGGTGCCCTCTTCTGATGTGTCTGAAGACCATGACAGTGCACTCATATACATAACATAAATAAAAATATAATCTTTAAAAAATTAAAAGGACAATTATAGATGGTTTTGAACTCACTGTGTTCTTAGGAAGAATGACTTGTCAAGCAGGCTCTTCCCAGTAAGAGAAAGCTTATAGAGCTGTAACCTTCTCCTGGGCTTCACAGTGAGTGCTCTGTGGTTTCCATGAGACACATCTTACTTTACAAGCTGTCTTCCTCACTCATGTATCTCTGCTGTTACAGGAAAGAGGAAGATGCCTTGAGCGAAGCCCTTGGTGAGATTGTAGCTGACACTGACTCAGAAGATGAAGTCGAGCTCCAAGATGCCCTGTGGCACAAGGAGAGTTTCTTGGATGCTTATTCTCAGGTGAAACTGGAGCTGGAGGGCTGCATCAGGAAGCTCCGCACCCTGGCAGACAAGGTTGACAAGGTGCACAGGGACTGCACCATCTCACAGGTGGTGGCCGGCTCCAGCAGCGCTGTGTCTGGAATCCTGACAATCCTTGGTCTGTCTCTGGCACCTGTGACAGCAGGGGTCAGTCTGGCACTGTCAGCCACTGGCTTGGGGCTGGGGGCAGCAGCAGCTGTGACTAGTGTTTCCACCAGTATTGTGGAAAAGGTAAATGTGGCATCTGCTAAAGCTGAAGCCAGCAAGCTGGTGTCAACCAACAAAGACACAATGGAGGACAGTAAAGACGTTTTGGATGAGAGTGGCCCCAGACTTGTTTCCTTATCCAAGAATTCCTTCACGAACCTAAAAAACATCAAGAATAACATTGATGCCATCAAGCTGACCAAAGCCAACCCTCGCCTAGCAAACAATGCCAAGCGTCTCATGACCACAGGGAAGATATCTGCCAGAAACTCTAAACAGGTGCAGAAAGCCTTCAGAGGTACCCCTCTGGCAATGACCAAAGGAGCCCGGATCATGGGTGCAGCCACCGCAGGTTTATTCCTCCTGCTGGATGTTGTCAGCCTTGTGCAAGACTCGAAGCATTTGCATGAGGGTGCTAAGTCAGAGTGTGCTGCAGAGCTGCGGAAGCAAGCTCAGGACCTGGAGCAGAAGCTGGAGAAGCTCAAACAGATCCATGACATCCTGATTCAGTGACCTCTTCCTCTTCAGTGCAGCTCAGAGAACTGGGGAGGGAGTGTGCTGGACAGAGCCATGAACACATGGGAGCCCCTGCCTCCCTGCACAGCAGTGCCTGCTAAAGGGAGAGGGCACATTAAGAGACAGGAAGCCAGAACACAGATGGGACAGTCTCATGACCTCTTACCAGACTCCAGCTCTGAGATCCATCAACCTCCCAACTAAGAACCAAGCACCCAAGCTGGGGAGCCCATCCATGTCCTGACTAAGCCACAGCATGGCTGCTCCTGAGCTGTGCCCACTGTGCTGCACCCAGCTGAGGCTCACCCTCCTCACCGTCCACTGAGCTGTCAATCTTCCCACTGCTTTTTGATTGGGTGCCACAGAGATCTTCTCCTCTTTTCTTCTTCTGCCTAATTGTGTGTTTTTCCAAATATTTCTCAACCTTACAATCAGACTCTGGTTGTGAACATCATTTCCTGTTATTAGTCTGGGGTCACGTGAGTGAAATGCTCAAGACTAGAAAGAGAGGATGCTGGGAACACCAACCATCCAGTCATCACGAGTTCTTGGCCCTACATGCCCCTGTGGATGCTACCAGAAGGAGAGGTGGCAGGATATAACTGGTGAGTCCTTCTCTCTGCTGCCAGACTCCTGGAAAATCAGAAGCTTTAATGCCTATTGACATTTAAAATGTGCTGTAACTGGATCAGATCTGCCAAGATGAGCAGGAAGGATGACACTTGGTCCATAAATTTTGAAGAATAAATTTGTGAGCCCGGCCTAGACATGTATTGTGTGCTTTCTGAAAATGAAATATGTTTTCTGAGTTAACTACAGACATTTCATAATTCCTTCCCAATTTTTAACATCTTCTCTTTTAAAAACCTGTTTTCTTTCTTGTGATTTAAGAGGAATGCTTAAGACACAGGTCTTTTCCTTCTTCGTGTTCCATTACTCTTCTGATGACTGAGGCTCCCCTGAGACTGCAGTACAGGGCACAGTGTCCCCTGCACCACAGCAATTCAGGTGGCCTTCTTCCCATGTTCTGAAAAATGGAAACTGAGATGACCTGTGAGGTTTCAAGGTCTTGTCTATTAGAGAAGAGTCTTGTGCTCCACAATCTGAGTGTCCTCCCTTTGGGCTGGATTATGTAGTTAAGGGCAAGCTTGATACAGAGTCAGCCTCTCCTGTGGTGCCAAACAAGGACAAGATGGCTTCCTGGATGAACTGAATAGAAAGCTACCTACACCATGAGCAGGGGAACGGCTTGTACCTCAGGGTCCAAGCTCATTGAGTCCTCTCTCCTGTTAAGCCCATGTGTGGCACTAGTGAAATCTGTGCCAGCTGTTCAGCATCTGTCCATTGACCAACCCAAGAGCTATCACCAGACTCCACCCCTTGCTGAGCCTTGACCCTGTTCTCTCTGCAGACTCTCTCAGTCTGGTCCTTTGGGACATTGGTTGCTTGAAACCCTGAGCCTCTGTCACTGAACTTTCCAAGGCTCTCAGCCCTTCGAGCCTCTGTTGGACCCAAAGAGTCTGAAGTCCAGGCATCTTTACTCACAAAGACACAGAGACTAAGATCGCTGCAACAAGCATGAGGTTTATTGATCCAACGCATTGGGGTCGTCCTGCAATCGGGACAGAGGCGACCCAGATGGCACATTTTAGGCAGTTCTTATACTTTTTAGAGGTACAAGTTACATCAGTCAAGTTGCAGTTTAAACCCCTTAACTAACATCTATAGACCATTGACCTTTAGATTTGCCTAGGGTCTTCCAGAGAGATCAAGTAGTTATCAGTTAATACATTGTGAGGGTGATTATCATTATCGTTAATACATTCTTACTCTGAAATGCCTCAGGGATTGAGAACAGAATTCAGCTTATCTTTGACTCCAGGCCAGAGCAGGAAGCAGTAAAGAGGGTTTCTTTCTTTCTTTCTTTCTTTCTTTCTTTCTTTCTTTCTTTCTTTCTTTTTTTTTTTTTTTTTTTTTTTTTTTTTTTTTTTTTTGGTTTTTTTGGTTTTTTTAGGGCTACATAGAGAAACCATGTCTCAAAAAAAGGCATTTAAAACAAATTTAAGTTATGTAATAATGTATCTCAATTTTTTTTTCTTTTTTTTTGGGGGGGGTGTTGGATTTGGTTTTTTGAGACAGGGTTTCTCTGTGTAGCCCTGGCTGTCCTGGAACTCACTCTGTAGACCAGGCTGGCCTCAAACTCAGAAATCTGCTTGCCTCTGCCTCCCAGAGTGCTGGGATTACAGGCGTGCACCACCACCCGGCATATCTCAATTTTTAAGTGCTCTTAACAAGAATAAAGGCTACTAAAAGAGACCAAGACAAGCTCAGAGATGAGTACAGTCCCCTAAAAGGGACAGAAGAGATGGTCAGGGTGAAAGGGGAGAGAGTGCAGAGGAGAACACTGTGGCCAGGTCTGTCACTGATGAACACAAGTGACAGGCAACAAAGATTGTGCCTGCAGCTGCTGCCCCTGGACAGGTACTGCATCCACTTCAGGCTTTTTTAAGGGTGTCCTGACATGTGAGAGAAACTAGGGAGGTCCTCACAATGAGCTGTAACTACTCAGTCACATAAAGGGAAGAAATAACAGTGTGTCCAGCATTGCAGATAGCTGTCCATGACATGTGCTTAGTCAAAACAGGGTCGACTGTAACCAGCTATTACATTTGTGATTCCAGTTGTAAAATAAACTATTGAAATGGAAAAATTATGAATTCTATAGTGCATTGGGTCATTGCCTTGAGTTTAGAGAAGGCACAAGACCCTGAAAAGTTAACCACGGGGTATCACTTTGTGGGGATAGAAAAATCTTTACCTTGATTGTCACAGTGATTCTGTGAATCCATAGCTGTGGTAAATAATCGGGGACTTCTGCAGACACATGGAAATGAGTGCAGACAAAGCCAGTGGAGTAGCAGTGTGTTCTGTGGTCAAGCTCATTGGGCAGACATGGCAAAGGAACACCGCTTACCACGTGGCAGCCAAGAATCAAGGGAGTAAGAGGAAAGAGACACAGCCAAGATGTGGTGTTCGATGGCGTGCTCCTGGTGACCCACTGTCTGTAGTAAACCCCACTTCCCAATGGACCTCTCAGAACTTTACTCATTCAATAAGGTAATCTAGTCACCACATCAGAGGCCTTCCCATTCCAAACTCAGATACGACCAGAGGCAAGTTCTATCAGTCTCCATGCTGTCTTGCAGTTCAGCAAAGTGCACAGTTGCAGTGACCGACACACCTTCCTTCTGCCTGCTGCCCTCCTTTTCTCTAGGACTCATTCAGAGATGTACAAGGAAAAAATGCAGAAGTTTTTTTAAGAATGCTGAAAACTTTGCAGGTGGATTCATAGTTGATCGTCTCCTTCTCACTGGCCAGAGTGTGGTGATGGCCTTGTTCCATCGCCATCCAGAAGACTGTGAAGGAAAGAATAAATACAAAACCAAGGGAAGAGGCTGTTCCCATCCCCCACCCAAAGGGTACTGTGTACAGGCTGACAGCGATGCCATTCCCAAGGAAGACCTCAAGTGGGACAACAGTTGTGAGATCCTCAGGAAACAGATCCAAGCATCAGTCACCTGGTCAGCTCAGGGCAGGATGCTGAGTATAGACAGAGCATGTGTGATAATGAGTAGATTATTAATGCATGCTGAAATTTTAAAATAGAAATGACTGGTTTTTAACATAAATGCTTAGATTTGTGATTCTTTTATGATTTTTATAAGATTGCCTTTTAAGATAAATAACAAAATAATTGATTGTTTCTTTCTAACTGCAAATTGTAGCCTTCCAGGAAAAACAAATTGCCTGAGAAAATTATCTCGCTGGCTTACACCTTGTGGATCTATAACAAGTTGCTTAGTTACGAATGCTGTGGGTTCATGGGAATAATTTGCTTTTTCTTCACCTGTGATATGTAATATGTTTTTCATGAAAAAGGAATTGGAAACATACCGTTTCTTTATGATCATTCACTAAAACATTAATAAAATAGAGTCACATTATCATTTTTACTCTGCTTAAAAGATTTTGCTCGGATATATAAGTTATGGGAGCTTGTTTTGCTTCACACACCAAGTGTTTGTGTGTGTGTAGTGTAGTGTATGAATGTGTCTGTGCATTTCTGTGTCTGTGTGTGTCTACATGTGTGTATGTACATGTCTATGTGTGTCTGAATGTGTGTGTATGTGTGTGCATGTCTGTGTGTATCTGAATGCAAGTGTATATGTATATGTCTCTGTGTCTCTGTGTGTGTGTCTAGACATGTGTGTGTGCATCTGTGTGTGTGCAGGGTTCTTCTCCTCTTTTTTATTTTTCTTTCTCACCAGGCCCCCCAAAGAGTTCAAAGGTTTTCTTCCCAGGCCCCAGTGAATCAAGCTTTGTTCCCTCAGAGAAAAGTCTGCTGAGTGACCAATCGCCAACTCTATGTCCATGCCTCAGTTTCCCCTGACCTGTCAAAGCTGGCCTTCGACAAAAGAACATACCCATGTAGCATATTTGCCATTGATATTAGCTGCTACTGTTGCTATGCTCAGTTCCTACCTTCAGCTGCCAGAACATTGTTGCTTCTCCCGTGTGCCCACTCGATCCCTCCTCGTGGCCGTATCTTCAGCTGATCACCTTTCACTAGGATCCTGACTGGAGAGGACACTGCCTTCACTAGGATGCCTGTAGGTAGAGGACCACATCTGCGAGTTACATGATGTAGGCAAGTCAGTTACCACTTCCTGACTCAGTGTCATCGCCATTGAGATTTAGTATAAGAAAAGCAGGATCAAAATATACAAGGAAAGCTTAAAACATGGTCAGTGCATAGTAGGCACTCCTAAAAGTTGCATTTGAAAGCCTAGTGCAAAGAAACTGGAGGCAAATTTCTCCTTGTAGGAGAGAGACGGGACTCAAGAACCTTGTTTTGGGACAAGTCAGAAAGGTGTAGACAAAACCAACCTGTGGTCCAGGTTCTGGCTGGGTCACTTTCCTCCCATCTGAGGAGCTGTAACAACATCAGGATCCTTTTGTAGGCCGAGGAGGCAGAGAGACCATGATGCAGATACACAGAGCTGGGTTTAATCCTAAGTGTCCTTATCAAGATTAGGAGCCCCATACAATGGGAAAGGGAGTGCAGTCTGATAGGCCGTGGTGACAGACTGGGAGTGCAGTCTGATAGGCCATGGTGACAGACTGTGGGATGAGCAACACATCAGGGATGGAACAGCATCCTTCCCAAATCCCAGAGAGGCTCACCCTTCCTGATATTCACAGAGTTCTGAACAGAACAGAGGAAAGTCCCAAATGCCACCTGAGAACTCTGCTTCCAAAGTCAGCGTGGTCAGAAGGCAGTTTGCACAACTGGAGACTGAGGATTCCCCGGGTTCTTATCCACAAGAGATATTCCCCTGTTACACTGTCCACATTCAGGGACATCCAGCTTCCAGCCAAGCACTCACTACCACTGGGTCTCACATACTCCTGGATCTTTGCATGTGGTCTTCACTTGTTCAGTGAGGCTCAGGTGCTTTACCTCATCTGTCACAGGAGCAGGAAGCTGTGGTAAACAACGCTCTGAAGGAGCATGAAGCAGACATGGTTGTGGGCAGCAGCGACTGCCTTCAAAAAGAGTAGGACAGGAAGAAGGTTTAGATGGTCTCCTTCATCTGAAAAGGAAGCTCAAGGTAACCATCAGGAAGCTCCGAGCCCAGGGTGACAAGATTAAAGAGATGCACAGGGATGTGCCATCTCCAACATGGTGGCCAGTCAGAGGCACTGCGTCTGAGGTCCTGGGAATCCTGGTATAACTCTGGCCCCCTTCACATAGGGAGAAGTCTGCAGCTCTTAGGAATTGGTCCGGGGCTGTGAGTAGCAGCTACTGAAGTTGGGACTACCACTGTGGCTGTGGCTAAAGCAAGAGACTTGTCAGACAAAGCTGAACCCAGACACCTCGTTTCAACTGTCAGGGATATAATGACTGTGACTCCAGTGACCCTGGTGAAGACTTCTAGAGAGGTTTCTAAAGCAATGAGAGATATTAACAGAACTCTGAAGGCAATCGGGCAATATGTCTGTGCCCTCAGGATGGCCAGGAGTATCACCACTGTTAAATTCCCTGCCCGGTGTCTGGTCAGGCATGGAAAGCCTTTGAAGGTCCTGCTTCATCAATGAAGAGAGAATCCAGGGTTAGGGGGGCAGCATTTGGGGTCGCCTTCCTTGCTCTGGATGTGTACATCCTTGTAGCAGACTCAAAACGCATCCACACAGGAGACAATAGTCAGGGCTGCAGAAGCAATAGGATGGCAGGTGAGCTGTGTCTGCAGAACTCGTCCAAACCCACAAGACTGCAGTAAGGTTGCTTCAGTGCCACCCGTCCCTAAGCAGCACAGGGGACAAGGAAGATGGACTGGACACAGTGGCCAGTTAGAGGGGGAAGCGGGTGAGAGCAGGTCTGTGGAACTGAACACTGAGGTTTGTGTGTCTGTGGCTGAGCACAAGGTTAATGTGGATAGCTAGAGGGTCAGAGAGAAGACGGCGGTGAGAGTCTGAAGCAAGGGCAGAGAGGACTAGAGGATGGGAAAGTGACCTGGAAACACACAGACTGTGCTGTGCAGGAGAGAGCAATGAGATATCTGGGGAAACTGAGGCACCGATAATGGGAGAAAGCCAGAGTTTTGAATATGGAGAAGACACAGCGGCTCCTCCCTCTCCTTCCTCCATGGTGCTGTGAGCTGTGGCCACCGCCCTTCCTCTCCTGCAGCAGGGGCACCAACTCACCCTTTGTCTATTAGCAAGTGACAGAGTTGGGTAGTGACAGAGCTGGTGAGGGCTTTGAGGGTGGCCTTGGTAGTGACAGGAGAGTGGGTGGAGCCCTTGCCAGGGGTCAGGACATCTAAAGGACCAATGAAATTCAAATAGATCCCTATTTGGTGAAGGGACAGTAGTGGTGAAGATGAGAAAGAATTTAGGTTATACATGTTACCTTTTGGCTTTATTTTTTAAAATATTTTTATTAAATATTTTCTTTTTCTCTATTTACATTTAAAATGTTATCCCCTTTCATCATTTCCCCTCTGAAAACTCCCTATCCTTTCCCCCCTTCCCCTGCTCACTCCTTCCCACCCACTCCTTCTTTCCTGTCCTGACATTTCCCTACACTGGGGCATCAAGCCTTCTCAGGACCATGATGTCTGACAAGGCCATCCTCTGCTACATATGCAGCTGGAGCCAAGCGACCCTGCATGTGTGCTCTTTGGTTGGTAGTTTAGTCCCTGGGAGCTCTGAGGGTACTGGTTGGTTCATAATGTTGTTCCTCCTATGAGGCTGCAAACCTCTTCAACTCCTTGGGTCCTTTCTCTAGCTCCTCCATTGGGGAACCTGTGCCTAGTCCAATGGTTGGCTGAGAGCATCCACCTCTGTATTTGTCAGGCACTGGCAGAGTCTCTCAGGAGACAGCTATATCAGGCTCCTGTCAGTAAGCACTTGTTGGCTTCCACAATAGCGTCTGGGTTTGGTGACTGTATATGGGATGGATCCCCAGGAGGATCAGTCTCTGGACGGTCTTTTCTTCAGGCTCTGCTCCACACTTTGTCTCTGTATCTCCTCCCATGGGTAATTTGTTCCCCCTTCTAAGAAGGACCAAGTATCCACACTTTGGCCTTCCTTCTTCTTGAGTTTCATGTGGTTTGTGAAATGTATCTTGAGTATTCAGAGCCTCTGCGCCAATATACACTTATCAGTGAGTGCATACTATATGTGTACTTTTGGGATTGGGTTACCTCACTCAGGATGATATTTTCTAGGTCCATCCATTTGCTTAAGAATTTCATGAATTCATTGTTTTTAATAGCTGAGTAGTACTTCATTGTGTAAATGTACCACATTTTCTGTATCCATTCCTCCGTTGATGGACATCTGGGTTCTTTCCAGCTTGTGGCTATTATAAATAAGGCTGCTATGAACATAGTGGAGCTTGTGTCCTTATTACATGTTGGAACATCTTCTGGTTATATGCCCAGGAGTGGTATAGCTGGGTCCTCAGGTAGTATTATATCCAATTTTCTGAGAAACTGCCAAACTGATTTCCAGAGTGGTTGGACCAGCTTGCCATCCCACCAGCAATGGAGTTTCTTTCTCTACATTCTCACCAGCATCTGCTGTTACCTGAGTTTTTGACCTTAGCCATTCTGACAAGTGGTCAAACTGCTCTCTGCACTGTGGAAGCTTAACTCGTAACTCCTCCCTCAGGGTTCTAGGATCATGTAGAAATAAAGTGAATTCGAATTTTACTCTATACTCAAGACAGAATGCTAACTTCAGCTTCTGAATCCCTGCTTGCTTCAGATGAGTCCCCACCACACACCCTCCAAGCCCCAAGGGATGATAACTACTTTTTAAAGCAGAAATTGCACAAAATGCTAAAACCTGGTAAGCGCTATTTCGTTCTGGAAGCACACCTAAGTCAGTGGAACACCACCCAGGAGCGCCCTCTGCAGGGCTCCATGGGGAACAAATTCAACACAGTCGTCAGCCCATTGACAACAGCCAGAAATCCCAGGTGGAACCTGAGGCCTGACTTCCTCAAGCTGTTCTCTGACAACCTGAAGCCTGGCATGGCAGCCGCCCTGCTCCTTACCAAATGCGTGTGAACACACTGAGTGAGTAAGTGTAAGCAGATATTATTCAACGACGCTAAAGTTATTTCAAACTGAAAGAAGGAGACATAGCCCATACGCTTCCAGCTCCTTCCAGAGTTAGGAACAAGGTTGCTTCCCCAGAGGCCCTCACAGGTCACCTCACTCTGCCTGTCTGGTGTTCTGTAGACTTGGGCTGAATAGAAACTATTGACAGTTCAGGAAAATGGGTGAGACAATCAAACACATAACAGAAGGTGGCCTGGGACAAAAGGAATGTTCAGAAAGGGAAGGGATGCCATGCACTATACTCTTCAATGGGGAGGAGTGGATGAAGTGAGGGCAGGGGAAGCGGGAAGCCTGGTGGCCTGCCAGGAGTTAGAGGGGGGGGTTGCGTGGTGAACAGGATAACGGTGACATTCACCAGAGCCAAAAATGGCTGCTGTTGTCTCACTGACTCTAAGGATGTCAGGTGTGTGTCTAGTACTGGCAGCAGAGTCCTGTGGTAAGGTCCCATGTGCCACTGAAATGACAGGGAGACTGGGCAAGGAGAGCAGGGAGGGACACCGAATGGCCATTCCTGATGGCTGAATCTCAAGATACCTGCATGTGAGCCAAGTCAGATACCCGCCATGACACATTGAGCCTGTGTTGTGTCGGCTGACTGACTCCCTGAGTACCAGATGGGTGACTTCCCTTCCGTTGTAAATCTGCATCCAGGATGTCATGGAACTGAGTCCTCCATGGCCTCCTGTGCACTCACTCTCTCTCCCTCAGTCAGGCCCTCTCTTTCTGCCATCTACAGTCTCTGCCATCTACAGTCTCTGCCATCTACAGTCCCCACCGGTACAATGGTTGCAACCCATGCTTGTCTGGCCTGGCTGGGCACGGGGCATTCCTCAGCCATTATGCAAGGCTAAGACTGGCTAAGCTGAGGGTACTCTATAAAGGTTTATGTAAGAGCCAGCTGCTGAAGTCCCCTGCTTCCTGGAGCTAAGCTGAGCTATCCCAGGGCCATCAGGCTGCCTGAGTTTGTAGACTTGAGACTTCGGTCTGAGAGAAGCTCTGTCCCCTCTACTCCAGGGGTCAAAGAACCAATCAGAGGGCCGGGGAGTCTGCAGTGCAAGAGGCTGGGGGTTCTCTGGGGAATCAAGGCATGATGGGTCTCAGCACAGAGCAGGGACCTGAGGTAGAAGGATGCACACAGGCAAGTGTCTACGCTGTCTGCCGCCCTCAGCATAAGCTCTGCCCTCATCAACCAACGGGGACAGAGATGTTGCACAAGGAGATGGGATAGAGGTGTGCTAGGGGCTTGGCAGAGCAGGCGGTGCTGGACCTGCTCAGGGGAGAGCTCCACAGTTGGTGGTGGTGGGTCTTCCCACCGTTGGAAGCCCCGCCCAAGACGGGTTGGCCAAAGCAGAATTTGGAATGTTGACCTGAGGTCACTCTTTTGAGTTGGCAAAGTGGGTGGGATTCCGGGTGGCACCCTATCTATGCCCGTTTCAGTTCGGTGATTGGTTCTTGGCCACCTGGAAGGTTAGAGTTTCGCTTTCCATTTCCCAGTTGAGAATATAAGGCGGGATCCTGCTTGTCCTTATGACTCAGAGGTGGAACTGCCAACTGCATCTGCACAGCCAAAGCCATCTGGGTCCCGTTCAAACTCGGTAAGTTGAGCCTCTTCGATCTTCTGCCTCCTCATCCTCACAATTTTGCCTTAGGAAAGAAGGATAGCTGCCTCATTCTGGGGATGAACTCAGGGAAGGTAGGTGTCTTCCGCAGCCCAGACAAACTGGCCTTGCAGCCAGGCTGGCATCTGGCTGTTTCTCTCCCTCTACACTAAACACAGCACAGGGTGGGCAATCCCTCCGATGAGATCACCAAGTGGTCTGCAGCTCAGCTCGGGTGCGGGATGCCTATGATCTGGACAGCAGGTTCCAGACAGAAAACGGATTTATGGGAGTCTGCCAATTAGGGAAATGTAGAAACTGAAGGATGTGGAGGAGAGCAGAAGGCTCAGAACCCTCCAGTTTTTATGAGCATCCTGATGTTGGGCCAGGATTATTGCTGCCAAGATCATTTGGGACAAATGTTGACTGGCAGATAAAAGAAGCCCTAAGATCATGCCGGGGACTGTCTCTGGGCTTGTGTTTACCATGCCAAAGGGCAACTGAAGACTGGGGACTGTGTTTTGCTGAGGAGTCTGTGAAAGAGTCTGAGTGGTGGACCAAGGCCTGCCTCCTTTGGGCCTCTGCTGGTCTTCTGTCCAGTCTGTGGGGAATAGAGAAGAGGGAAAGGGGTGCCTGTGAACTCAGAGGGGAAGGGTATCAGCATGGGGGCAGGGTGGGAAATGCGGCCAATCACATAAACAGCCCATGACCTGTTTGTCAATCGTGAGGTCAGTGATCAGACTTCAGGTGTGTATGGATGGGGCTGTTAGTCCATCTGTGCCTCTGTAGAAGCAGAGAACTTTCTAGAAACGTTGGGAGAAGAAGATTAAAAAGCAATCACTCTTTTTTCCTTAACGAGACTATATCCTCAGAGACTGGTGAGTCTATGTATAATAAATGTCTCCCGGAGCCCATGGCAGGAGCACCTTAGGCCCAGGAAGACAAGACCAACTTACTTGGTTCTGACACAGGCACTGGATACTCCTGGGATCATGGCTGACACTGGTGCTCCAGAGAAAAAGTGCCCCAGGAAGACATGATATTTAGTCCTGGGAAGAAATATAGAAGCCAGCCAGAAAGAGGGAGTGTGTGAGATTTCACATGGGTGGTGGGGGGAGGCCTTTTGTAGGGAGGAAAGAGCCAGAAGAGGCCTGGGGTAAGGAGAGACTGTCTGCAGCAGGTTGTGGGTGTTATAGGATTAATTAGTCTCAATCAGGGGGTTGATCATTTGGCCACAGATAAAAGACGCAAAACCTTTATATTTATAATTCTTTAAAGCGTGAGAGCTGGGCAGATGCCTACCCTGTGTGCCATTACATCTACTTCCCTATCGAATAGCCCTGAGTAATAAGGTGCCACGTCCCATCTGCGCCACTCTTAACTCCAATTGGCCAGCCCTCATTGCAACGTTTTCATGACTCACCTACCCATGGTATCTTCTCCTTCCTCCACCTTCTCTCTCCTTCCTCATGGCTCTCCTGACCCCAAGCCCCGGGAACTGAAACCCAACCTACCTCTCTTCTGCCCAGCTATAGGCTGGCGACATCTTTATTCAATCAATAAGTTTTAAATTAAGGAGCAAGGTCCTCTACCATCATTTGATGTACTTGATGAGTTTACCTTCCTTGAGACAGCCAGGCCCAGTATTTAACATTACAGTGCACAGCAACAGGCCAAACATCAATAGTGGGGGGGACTCTCTCTGCTGGGTTCAAGGTCACAAGCCTGAACCTGGGAGAGAATTGCAGATTCTGGGGGAGGAGCTTGGGGCCCTGACCTTTGTCTGGCCTAGTGAAGGAGATGTGAGGGAGCCACCAGAAGAGGCTGTGCTGGGAGCCCCTGTGCTACAATGTTTGGAAAGCAACATGCACAGATGGGGAAGGGAGGCCCACAGCCTGGGACTTCAGGTGGCCACGAGCAGAGGACAGCAGCATCTGCCCACCTCCAGGGCCATGTCCACAGAGTCCTTCATCTGAGAAGACCCACTGGCTAGCTGGCCAGAAGCAGGGCTTAAAAAACGTAGAGAAGACAAGTTTGTATGTGCTCATATGTTTTTGTGGTACTGAGTATTGATCAAATGGCCAAGCATATGTGTGGGAAGAGCTAGGCCATGAGTCTTCTCCTCTGCGCAGACTCACTGCAAACTCTAAGACTCATGGCACAGTTTATCAAGATGTAGTGTCACCTGAGATACCAGCTTAGCTACCTGATAGTGGAAGTCCTGTGACCTGTGAGGCAAAAAGGAAGTGAGGTGGAGTTGGGAGAGGGTAAGGAAGTGAGGTGGGGGGGAGTGCAACCAGATCGCTTTCACAACGGGGCCTCAGCAAGGTCCCCCGCGAAGGCCTCAGAAACCTTCTTCTTGTGCTTGTTGGTCAAGACGGGGTCCCTCAGTCACTGGGCTAGTGACCTCATGTCTGAGAAAAGCAAATTCCTGGTGGAGAACAGTGAGGCAGGGTGTTGGTCCTAGCTTCTAGACAGAGTAGCCTGACATCTGGTGTCATCAGAGTCATCATCCTCTTGAGATGAGACCGGTAAGCTAACAAGATGCCATCTTCCTAGAAACAGCCTGGATGCCATGGTTTAATAGAGAAGCCAACCTTTGGGAGTCCTGGCAAGGACTCCTCACAGTTTCTTCAAAGTCACGGAAGCAAAGTGTTTCTGTGCAGTTGGTGTCCTCCAGCCTAAGGTCCCAGAGGGGCTCCTATGAGCAGGTGAACCTGCGGTGGTTGTTCTCAGTGCTGGGGAAGGCTCATCATGGAGACCCAAGGCAAAAGGCAGGTTAGTGAAAGAACCAGCTATATAGATCAGGGAGGCCTGGGGAGACTAGATCTGTGCATCACAAAGTATGGGCTAGCTTTGTCCTCGGAATTTCTCCATCCTTCTGTCTAGAGGGAAAGAGAGCCAAGGGAGGACCCAGCCATGGTATACTGTTTTCCTGCAAAGGGACTTCACTCTTGGACTCCATTGCAGGGGCTCCATAGGATCTTGTGACTAACACATTTCCTGCAGGGATGCAATTTGCAAGGGAAATATTCACAGAGCTCTCACCACAGGAGACTGGGAGGCCTCAGAGCATGGCCCAGGCCCTAGCTTTACCTTTGGATAAGATCTTCCTCATGCACAACAAGATATCCTCACAGAGCGAGACAGAGCAAGGAAGCAAGGCTTGATGCTTGCCTCTTCTTCTCAGAGACCTCCTCTGCATGCAGCCTGGGAGCTCAGGCCCCTGAAACAGTTGCTCCATTGACACGAACTGTTATTTCTCAAACACAGTTCCCATACCCAGGGAGTTAGTTACCAGAATGTTCTTCCCACCTCTCCTTTCCATGTGTTGACTTGATTCCTTTCCACAGCTGTGTCCTTGGTGTCCCACGCTTACCTTGGACACTGCAGGGCCTTGGAGCACCGTCCTGGCTGGGGTGAGGGGGACAGAATGGATCTGGATGATTGATCTCCTTAGGGAGGAGCTGTGAGACTCAGGGAAAGACTGAGCCCTGTGAATTGAGTCCCTTTGAGTGTTGGCCGCCACGCTGGAGGGAACCACGGAACAACCTGATCTATGGCTGCCCACCTGCCTTGACTACCAGGGTCCCCATTTCATCCCATAGAGCCTGACCACCTGGTGAGCTATACGGAAAACCTCTCAAAGATCCGGTGACTGGGCTAAGGGTCCAGAAGTTCTCACAGCCTGTTGAGGCAGCCATAGTGACTTAGTCAGGGTTTCTATTCCTGCACAAACATCATGACCAAGAAGCAAGTTGGGGAGGAAAGGGTTTATTCAGCTTACACTTCCACGTTGCAGTTCATCACTAAAGGAAGTCAGGACTGGAACTCAAGCAGGTCAGGAAGCAGGAGCTGATGCAGAGGCCATGGAGGGATGTTCCTTACTGGCTTGCTTCCCCTGGCTTGCTCAGCCTGCTCTCTTATAAAATCCAAGAGCACCAGCCCAATGGTGGTACCACCCATAAGGGGCCCTCCTCACTTGATCACTATTTGAGAAAATGCCCCACAGCTGGATCTCATGGAGGCACTTCCCCAACTGAAGCTCCCTTCTCTGTGATAACTCCAGCCTGTGTCAAGTTGACACACAAAACTAGCCAGTACACATAGCTATGTACCTTGCCTGTGCTCTGCTCTCAAACTAGACCTGGCGGCCTCCACAGCAGACAAGGATGAGGCCGCCAAGGACCAAAGCCAGTGCCCTGACCTGGGTCTGTAGGGATCCACCTCGTAGCCCAATCTGGGGCATCTGAGGGACAACCTCCCCTTTACCTTGTCGTCTTTGGTCTGACCGTAAGAGCCTGAGGACATGGAGGACAGCAGGCCACGTGACTTAGTCACAACTCCCAAAGTCAGTGCAGACCAATGACTGCTTTGTGTAATTTGTCAGAATCTTAAAGAAGAGAGACTTTTCTTGCAATCTTGTCCAAAGAAGGAGATTTGGGTTCTATAATCTTCATAAATCCATGCATTATGACTATAATACAAAAACAATATCCAGCCTTACTGCATTCAACATACTCTGATATCAATACAGTTTCCTCTCTGAATGTTCCTCTTGAGGCAAAAACAAAAACAAAACAAAATGAAGACAAAAACAAAAAACAAACTAACAAACAAACACAAAGATCAGAACTAGATAGGCTGAAAGTCACCCGTGAAGGTGGAGGCGGCACCACAGCGTACTGGATGTCTGTGGTAGAAGTAAACCAGTATTGAGTTTCTGTTTGCTCTAAGCTGAAAACAGTTCGGTTCCCTGCAAAGCGATGTGGTATGCACTCCCCAGTGCATGAGTCGTCTTGGATCCCATCCCACTATACCACAGGGTGAGGGCTGGAACACAGTCTGTCTTTTCCCTCAGCTCTGTACACCAACGTCCATAATGAAGATTAGTTGGGTTGCTTACTGTACCAGCTGATTTTGTGTGTCAACTTGACACAGGCTGGAGTTATCACAGAGAA
Source organism: Apodemus sylvaticus (assembly GCF_947179515.1). Taxonomy (NCBI): domain Eukaryota; kingdom Metazoa; phylum Chordata; class Mammalia; order Rodentia; family Muridae; genus Apodemus; species Apodemus sylvaticus. Next base: position 46,189,282 of record NC_067488.1, on the reverse strand, counting down.
AGGAGCTTCCCTTGAGGAAATGCCTCCATGAGATTCAGCTGTAAGGCATTTTCTCAATTAGTGTCTAATAGGAGAGGGTCCATCTTTGTGTAGGGACATCCCTGGGCCAGTGATCCTGAGTTCTATAAGAAAGCAGGCTGAGCAAGCCAGGGGAAGCAAGCCAGGAAGCAGCACCCCTTTCCTCCCCAACTTGCTTCTTGGCCATGATGTTTGCGCAGGAATACACACCCTGACTAAGACAGTTACAGTAAGGACAATAGTCCTGGTGTGCAGAGGAAGACTCACTGTGCCTTCCCAACACCTCTGCTGGTTTTTTGGGGGTTTTGTTTTGTTTTGTTTTGTTTTTTTGTATGGAGAAAGATGGAAGAGAAGGAGAAGGAAATGAGAGAGTGTGAGTCATTCCACCAGGACTGTGGCTTAGGGACCCATGTTTATACTGTCATATGGTAATTACTTCATTTCCATGGAGACTCTATCTGTAAATATAGATACCGGGCTTGACGGGTAGAACTTAGGAAACAAAGGACACAGGTGACAACCTGGTGACCAACACATCAACAGAGCTTCCTGGGACAAATGCTCATGACATGACACTAAGAACCTGATGCTCCGTGCCACGCTGGCCCCTCTACCCTGTCAGTGACTTCATCCTTTTCTCCATGTAGAGAGCAGACGCACCATCCTGGGAACCACTGGGTATCTCCAGAACATGGCAAGCAGTGGATACCTGAGTCGCCTGCTGGCTGAAGAGGGAGCATGGGAGGCGTTTGTATCTAAGACCAAGTTGCCCAGGTTACTATTATGGGATGCCCAGCATTGCCCCTAACCCCTGCAGGACCGGTTCTCTCAGGGAAGGCACCCACTCCAGACAGTCCCAGTTAATGGCATTAAAGGCCCTCCTCAATAGCCCTTGGAAAATACTCTAACATGTTGGGTCCCAAGGATCCTCCTATCTCTACCGATGCCAGCACTGAGATTAGGAAACCATGCCACCCAGGCCCACATGTTTTGACTTGGGTTTGAGGGATGGCACTAGGGTGAGCATTTCCCCAGCTGAGTGTCTTCCCAGCCTCACAAAGACTCACCCCCTATTAAAGACCATAAAACCTATTTAAAATACCTAACATCGCACACCAAAGGGGAACTAATGCACAACTCTAGAATCCTTACTGGGCTGGGATAGTAGAGATCACTGTGGAGCGGGTTCATTTTACACAGCCTGTTTTACATAGACACAAGCCATCTCTCTCACACTGTTGGCCTCTGCTCTTACAGGGATAGGGCGGCAGCCCTCCACAAAGCTCTACGGGATTTGATGGCACTCTCGGCCATAGCAGACAGAGACAGACGTCAAAAAGGCCTGAAAGGCAGGGAGAAGTTTTCGAAAGCATTTCCTCGCTTGAAAGCAGAGGTGGTGGGGCACATCAGCCAGCTCCACACCCTCGCTGACCAGGCTGAGGAGCTGCACAGGGGCTGCACCATCTCCAACGTGGTGGCTGGCTCCTTCAGTGCTGCCTCCGACATCCTGGGCCTCCTTGGTCTCTTTCTGGCCCCTGTGACAGCAGAGGGAAGCCTGGTGTTCTCAGCGACTGGCTTGGGGCTGGGGGTAGCAGCTACTGTGACTAATGTGGCTACTTCAGTCATGGAGGAAGCAAGTAGAGTTTTGGTTGAAGTTGAAGCCGGTCACCAAGCTTCGACTGGCATGCATGTGCTGGAGGAGGCTGGCACAAGTATGGCTAGGATTGCCAGCCAGGTCCCTCAGGCTACCAGAGATATCACCAGAGACCTGGCAGCCCTTGAGCAACACATGAATGCCCTCAGGCTGGTTAGAGCCAACCCTCAATTGGAAGAAGATGCCAGGATCTTAACCACCACGGGAAGCATCCCTGCCCAACGGGCTAGGCAGGTGCAGACCAGTCTGAAAGGAACCCCTCTGGCCATGAGCGATGAAGCCCGGATCCGCAGTGCCACCACCACAGGTGTCGCCCTCTTGCGTGACGTGGGCAACCTTGTGAAAGAGTCAAAACATTTGTACGAAGGATCTGTGTCAGAGTCAGCTGAAGCACTGAGGAAGCTGGCCCAAGAGCTAGAGGAGAAACTGGAAGAGCTCATCGAATTCTACAAGACGATCTGATCAGGCTCCAGTCGGTCACCCCATCCCCAAGACATGCCGAGGTCAGGGGAGAGGACCTGGACAGAGGTAGAGACAATGGAGACCCTGTTAGAGGGAGAGCAAGACTGCAGTCGGGTCCAAGGGACGGGGTGTGCAGGCCTGCTGCTGAACACAGCAAGGCCAAGTGAGACCCACTGGAGCCTGAGAGGAGGGACCAGAGGATGTGCAGCAAGAGGGACCGGGAAGGTCGAACTCTGGACTAAACATGGAAGAAGCCAGTTAAAAGAAGGACTAGAAATCCCTCCCCATATGAGCTACTGCAGACAAGACCCCACAAAATGCAAACCAGAGAGGAAGGCGTGCGCTCTGTAAACAAGTCATGAGCTCCCAGCCCTGTGCTTTAGAGACTATGCTTTCCCCAGCTCCCCAGTCCACCCCCATCCCCAGCCGTCCCCTAAATAAACTGTCTCTATTGCTACTTACCAGCGTCTGATTCAGTTCTTTGTCCTGGGACACGAGAACCTAGAAACTTCAGCAGGGAATCCTCATAACCCTCAGCATGGCCCCTGACTGCGAGTAGCCAGCCTGGGTTCTTTATGAGAGCACCAGAGGCGGTACTGTCCCCTCCTGTGGAAGCTCTGGGACACCGTGGCGAAGCTCCCTCAGGAGGGGCCATGTTTGTGTGGGTGGGTGCTCCTCTCCTCCCATCTTTCTCTTTGGTGGATTATGGAGCCAGGGTGGACAGTGTGCCTGAATCTTCTCCTCCATCCCTGGGGCAGTAACTGAAAATAACACAAAATCTGACAGCAAATCCCAAATCTAGAGTTGGAGGCAGCTGCTCATTACCCTTGTCAACACAAAAACACACTCTCACCCCAAAGGGGATTAAACATGGAGCCCAACAGGAGTAACCGCAGACCAGGAAGGGAGATTTAGGTTATCCCAAAGTCCATGTTCCTACGTTGTAACTAACCATCTCATGACCCTTTTGTATAAGAGAACAAAGAATGTCATAAATCAGAGTGCTTTTCTGCTACATTTGTGGAAACATCTGGAACAGTTACATCGAAGAACAGAAATAAATCTCAGCTACAGACCTCAGAGGCAGGCTGATGGCATTGTCAGCTTGTGAATTGGTGAACCTAGGGGTCTGATAACTTGATACATCACAAAAGGCTATTATCTGTTAGTCTCGGAATGTTAGGGTCAACACAGAGGTGGCAAGGAATGATAATTCAGGGCAATAAAGATGGCCAGAGGCAACTGGAATTAGGCTCTTGCAACCTCTCCAGTCATAGAAGTTCTAATCAGCAAGTGAGCATCGGGGATTCCTTCTGGAAACTGTTATTCCCACTATCCACATTTGTTCCTGAACTCTGAGTCCAGGTCTCTGCACCAAGAAGCCAGGTGAGGGCATGGGCAGTGGCTTGTATACCGGGCCCAGGAGAGCTGGTAAGTGATCCACAGAGTCCCACAGTCAGTGTAGCTGACTGAGACTACAGAGACGCATCCAGTCATGAGAGATGAGGGTCTGAGGTCACATCTCTGACTGGGTACGTGGAGAGGGCTAGACTGAGTGTTGTTGTGTTTTATAAAAATATAAGGAGAGAAGGATTATGTTGGTGGATGTGTAGTCAGGTGTGGGGGGAAAAGGGTGCCTCAGTGGTCCCATGCCGAGGCTTCCCCCTAAGGGACAAGCTACATGAAGGTATAGTATAGAATAGAGTTTATTCAGGACCTGGGGAGGGGAGTTGAGGGAATAGAGACAGAGAAAGGCAGAGAGAATAGAGGAGTAGAGGCCGGCCATGAGAACGTGGGGAAGGGACAGGAGAATGGGGACAGAGGGTGTTGGTATTCTGTCTAAGCTCCACCCCACACTTACCTGGCAATAGCCAGGTGTGCCCCACGCCATAGACCTGGCCCACTATAAAAGGGGCTACTTGCCCCCTCCTCTCTCTCTCTTCTTGCTCTCTCTCTCTCTCTTCACTCTCTCCCATCACAATCCCACCTCTCTGGCCCTCTTGAGCTCTCCTCCCCTCCCCCCCTCTCCACGTGGTCATGGCCAGCCTCCACCTCTCTCTCTCTCTCTCTCTCTCTCTCTCTCTCTCTCTCTCTCTCTCTCTCTCTCTCTTCCTCTCTAACTCTCATCCTCTGCCCTGAATGAACTCTATTCTATACCATGTCTGTGTGCATGTGGTCCCTCAGGGGGAAGAGGTACTTGGGCATAGGCCCACCTGGGGACCCCCTTCCTCCACACCACCGCGCCACATTCTCTAAACCCCCCTTCTCTCTTTTTAAGCCCCCTTCAGAGGGGGAGCAGGAGCAAGAGAGAGAGGAAGGGGCAAGCAGCCCCTTTTATACTGAGTCCGCACACCTGGTTGTTGCCAGGTTACTGTGGGGTGGAGCCTAGACAAAATGCCAACAAGGGTGGTGCCTGAGAGTGGCTTGCCTGGGATGTCCCCTGGGTCCTCAGCTGCTCAGCAGGGGTGTCTCTCACTTGCCTTTATGGGCTCAGAGTATAGGTTCAGAGCTCACCTCTGGTAGCCTCTCAGGTACACACCTGGAACAGAACATTCTACTAAGGACCGCTGTGTCTGATCCAACTCAGCCAGAAACGATTCTTCCATAAGTAAATAATTCTGCCCTTGCTCCCAGCCACTCCAAAAAAGGAAGGCCTACTCTCCTACTTTAAGGATGTGATTTAGGCCTTGGACCAGGTCACAGGTTCAGCGTCCTAGAGATGAATTTGCATCTGGTTAGGTTTTCCTTTCCTCATTCCTAAGCAAAAGAAAGTGCAGGAAACCCACCTGCACTTGGATGGGACCACTAAGGAGTTCAACTTAGTTCGAGGCTGCCTCATAAATGGCTTGGGAACCTCAGAGGGAACATAGCTGTTCTGGGTGCCCTCTGGGGATGGAGGATTTGAAGGATGCGAATGGAAAGTGGAGAGAACCCAGAATCCACCCATCCTTGTGTCGTGACTACCCTGGGGATGTCCCTAAGGTATTGCTGTGTGAAAAATAGCATGGTGGCACACATGGCCTTGTGAGACAAAAGGAACCCAGAGCGTGGACGATGACTCCCACGGGTGTGTGTCTGTGCCAGGTTCCACAGGGGAATCTGAGGCCCAGAAAAGACTGAAGGAAGCTAAGTAGGCACATGCCAAGCCTGCACCCCTGGCCTTAGCCAGCTCCCTTCAGTCTGTGGGGCTGTAGAAGGAAGACAGAGGGTGTTCTGTGTGTCCTGGTGGGAAAGGATATCAGTGTAGGGACTGGGAGGAGGTGCACAGTCCTGTGAATGGTGCTGAAGTGTGTTTGAAAGAACAAAGGGCAGAGTCCAGGCAGGGGCCGCCTGTATGCCTGTGCATGCAAAGAATAGTGTAGAAACTTTGGACTACTAAAAATTACCAGTTTCCCCTTTAAAGGCAAAATCAGAGCTGTGGCATTATGTACTGTAATTTTCCTCTTGGAATATCCCTTTGCCATCTGATAAACAGTTCAGACTGGCTGCTCCAGTCACCCCAGGCAGGTGTCAGCTCTCTTCGGCTATCACACACATGCCACAGAGTCCAAGGAAAACTAGGTACCAGGAAAGCAGTGCTTGTCTCTGGCCCTGGACATGCTCAGAGGGAAGAAGTCAGGTCACTCATTCTGGATCCCACAACAATGGGGAACTTGGCATATAGATCATGGAAATAATTTAAATTCCTTTCTTGAACCAATTTAAACAACATGCTAACCCAGTGAACTTGGACGCAGGTGCACACATAGTCCCCGATCATACTTAGCTCCATACAGCTGTGCATTTCAAACTTCATCACTCGAGTTTCCAAAAGTGTTTTATTTCCTAACAGTTTTTACCTTTGGTGGCACAGCGTCCATGTATGTTGTGGGCTCTGTTACGGTGGTTGTGATGGCTCTTTAGACAGACTGATTGAGAAGGTAAGGCCAGCCTCTAATCTCGGCCACACCTTCTGCTGGGAGCTTACATAAGGACGGGGAAGAAGGAAGCTTTCGCTCTTTGCCTGCTTACCTTCGCTTCGCTAGCAAGTCCGTTTCTACAAGGGCACTAGGGCCTCTTTCTACGGGATTCCAGAGTGTTCTGAAAGCCAGCCTTGTGGACTGAGCAGCTACTGGAGTCTCCAACCTTCCATTCATAGACAGCCTTTGTTGGACTAGCTAAAGCAGAGCCTGTGAGTCATTCTAATTAATGGATCTATATTAATGATTCTATATACAGAGAGAGATTCCCTGTATAAGCTCTGTTGCTCTAGAGAACCCTGAGGAATACAGATGGTCAGTTCCTACCCCACTATGGCCTTACAGCAAGCTAATCTGAGCTACCCTCACACCCCGGCACAAGGTTTCCTCTGTTCTCTCTGCGACCTGCTGGACATGTGAATGTGTGCCCCACCTGGGCATCCTACAGTCCTGCCTGGGTGTTGAGACTGTCCTATAAAACTCCACATCCTTCCACAACCCTCCAGCTACAGCAGAAATGCGCCCCAATAGTGGGATCAGTCGTCATCATCCCAACATGTAAAATCTTTGGCCAACAAGTTAGCTTTAAAATGCATCTTTGTATTTATGTGAGTTTTATTTTTTATTTGCCAATGATGAGATAACTCCACCCCTGTCCCCTAAAGTCCCAAGTCCTTGTTAGCAGTACTGAACAGGAGTCGGGGCCTCAGGAGCTGACTTTGGTTTCCCTTTGGGGAGGGGACTTCAGAGCACATGCCATGTCTCAGACTCTGACGGGCTCTTCTGTTTTTTGAAGGATTCTCTTCCTATCACCTTCTGACTTCATGTGAGTATGGGAAAGCTTGAGGGAGGTGGGGGTGAGAGGAAACACTGCTGCTATCAGGGCCCTTGGGTGGCGCAGGTCTAAGATTAGGAGTTCAAGTTTCTCTCAGGCTACACAGCGAGGCCAGAGGAGGCTACATGCACACTTGGAGAGCTTTGGCAAGCAAAGGGAGTTATGGGTTAGAAGGGTGGAGAGCGGTCCAGAGAATGAGTCAGCGGTTGTCTTCAGCTCTCACCATAGCAACAAATACATTCCCTCTCAGTTCAGTCAGGTCCCAGGAGGAGGGGCTGGCGCCTTCTCCCAATACTGCTAAATGTGTTTGCTTTCCTGCTTCCTCGGCTTCCAAGGCAATCTCAGTGCAGTTTCTGATTCTCTCTTTATAAAGTCACACACACACACACACACACACACACACACACACAAACCTCATCACTGGTGAGAATGAAAGAGTGAACACTCTCACACACTGCCTGTTTTAGATTTGACCGTCCTTTAACTCAGTTATCCACTTACACAAATACCATAAGGAAATACTCTCAAATGCAGGCACTGACAGGATAAGAACACTCTGCATTATTATTTACATATGATTAGCAACAACATAAGGTTCAGAAGTCACTGGGAAGAGCAGGAGTCAAAGGGAGCACACAACAGGGCAGGGACCAGGCAGGACTCCAGGGCCTGATGGGACAAGGATATCGCAGAAGCAAGGAGGGTGTGGACCCTGGGAAGCCACAGGCAACCCCGGTAAACTTGGTAAACTGAGGATCTGGTACTTGGCACAAGGTAGTGCTGTGGATACAGAAGAACTGTTTATGACATACACACACTACAACGCACACTTGTAATACGAACAGGAGGGAAGCGGTATATGTTTAGATAGTGGAACTTGCTCATCTGAAAGTGGGATGTGGATTAGAAAGTCCCAAGTTCAAGGCCTCACTCTATCAACACTGAAAAGCCACACACATTAGCTAAATATATGTAAGGACTTCGTTACATATGAGTTAGGAGCCCAGAGTATCATGGAAAGTAAGGGTTGTGCCTTGACTTGGAAAGGCCACCATATTTGATGTTTGGTCATTAGGGTGTGGCAATACTTGGGAGGAATTAGGAAGGGTGGTCTTGTTGGAGTGTGTCAGTAGAGGTGGACTTTGAATTTTTTTTTTTTTTTTGGTTTTTTTGGATTTTTTTTTTTTGAGACAGGGTTTCTCTATATAGCCCTGGCTGTCCTGGAACTCACTTTGTAGACCAGGCAGCCTTGAACTCAAAAATCTGCCTGCCTCTGCCTCCCAGAGTGCTGGGATTACAGGCATGTGCCACTACCACCTGGTTTGAGCTTTAAAAAAAAAAAAGATTTATTTACTTATTATTATATGTAAGTACACTGTAGCTATCTTCAGACACACCAGAAGAGGGCATCAGATCTCATTATAGATGGTTGTGAGCCACCATGTGGATGCTGGGATTTGAAATCAGGACCTCAGGAAAAGCAGTCAGTGCTCTTAACTGCCAAGCCATCTCTCCAGCCTGATTTTGAGCTTTCAAAAGCCCAGACCAGGCCCAGTGTCTCTCTGTCTCTCTGCTGCCTGAGGATCTGGAATATAACTCTCCACTTCCCTAACACCAAGTCTGCCTCCATGCTACCATGCTCCCCACCATGACCATAAGTGTACTAAACCTCTGAAGGTGTAAGCAAGCCTCAGTAAAATGTTTTCTTTATAAGCCTTGCCTCAGTCATGGTATCTCTTCCCCTCAATGAAACAATGACTAAGACAGTAAGTATACAAAGTAACCATTAAATGCAGTTTCCACCTGCAGATGGCTGCCAGAACATTCCCCACCCCACCCCCATCTCTCTATGTGCAGAGTCAGTCCTTTCTCCATAGCTGTGTCCTCAGCTAATGCCTTCTCCAGTGTCCCCAACAGGGCAGTGGTCCTTCTCCTTGCTATGGAGAGAGCAGCAGGGCTGGGGTCACAAGACCAACTTCATTAAATAGCAGTGACAGAGCCCAGAGAAACAGGAGAAAGGAGGGTCAAGTTCTTTTGGTCCTTGGCAGCCACTGTTGAAAGAACTGTGTGTCCCAGATCCCTGATCACTAAGCTGTCCCCATTCTCTCACAGGGTGCCTTTCCCTCCTGTAGCCTGGACACCTGGTGAGTCATAAGGAACACCTGTCAAGTCCTCTGCCTGACACCTAGACTTAGCAGCTGTCATGGGCACCCCAGGTAAGCAATCTTGCACATGACCTAGGACTGCCAGAGCCTCTGTGCTCTGCCTGCTGGGATTCAAAGATGCAGACGAAAACCCCAAGGGGAGCACAGAGAGTTTCCCAGTCCTGGGTCAGAGCGTCTCCCCTTCCTCACTTTGTCTTGAGTAATTTCCCAGGAGTCACCTCCTCAATACCCAGTCTGAAAATAGGAATCCAGGAGGAGAGAGAGGAAGGGAGGGAGAAAGGGAGGAAGGGAGGGAGAGAGGGAGGAGGGGAGGGAAGGAGAGAGGGTAGAAAAGGAAGAGGAAGAGAAGGAGGAAATTAGAGGCAGCTCTATCCCTCTCCCTCTTGAGGTGGCTTCTTTTCAGCTGAACCTGGGACACAGTCCTTGAGGAGGCTGCCCACCCTCCTCCAGCCTGAGCCGTTCTCCAACCCCAAATGTGGCCTTCAATATAGGAATGGTCACTTTATAATCCGGAGTTTCAGCACCACTGGATTAATAAATATCTACAAGTTCAGTAACTTATCTGGGGGTTGGTGCATGTCTATCTAATCAGAGCTTAAGTGTCTGAGCTAATGAGAGGGACAAAGACAGCGTGAGGCACGATGGGAAGTGGCTCCGCTGGAGTCAGGAATGCACTGGGGGTGTCTCTGAGGTTAATGAGTGTGGTGGAACTCATTCCCATCAGTTCCTAGCCTAGCCTCAAACTCACAGAGATCTCCCTGCTTCAGCCTCCCAAGTGCTGGATTAAAAGCATGCACCACTATGCTGGGCTCCATTTAATTTTTAAAATTCTTCTGTTGTCTCTATAGACCATTAATTCATTCATTCATTCAACCATACATTCATAATTTTTAAAGATATATTTAGTTATTATATGTGATTACACTGTTCCTGTCTTCAGACACACCAGAAGAGGGCATCAGATTCCATTACAGATGGTTGTGAGCCACCATGTGGTTGCTGGGAATTGAACTTAGGACCTCTGAAAGAGCAGTCAGTGCTCTTAACCCCTGAGCCATCTCTCTAGCCCCATTCATAGTTTTTAAAGCTGGTGTTACTCGAGTTTATCATTGTTGTGACTAATGAGAACAGATTTATTTTGCTTACAGTGTTATATGATTTCATAATTCCAGGGATGCAAAAAGGCAGGAAGAAGGAGATATCAGTTCACACCACTACAGACATAAACAGTAACAGACAAAGCAAGAACAAAAACAAGACAATGACCATTAACCCCAGAGACACATCCTCAGTGCACTCCAGACTCCAGCAGGGCCCTCTTCCCATGATGCCTCCACTCAGACTTTGAACCCTCATTAGCTCAGGCATTATGATCTGATCAGATGGAGAAACACCCTCACAACCCCCAGATAAGGGCTACTGAACTTTTACATATTATTGATCTAGAGGAGTTGAAACTCTGGATTAAAAACTGGCCATTCCTGTGTTGAAGGTCACATTTGGGCCTAGAGAATGGCTCAGTGGTTAAGAGCACTTGCTGCTCCTGCAGAATGAAGGGGCTTAAAAAGAGAGGATTGGGGGTTAAGGGAGTGTGGCACGGCAGTGTAGGGGAAGGGGGTGCCCAGGCAGGCCCTTGTCCAGGCATATCTTCCCTCTGAGGGACCACACACACACAAGCATGGTATAGAATAGAGTTTATTCAGGGTAGAGGTTAGAAGTTAGTGGTACAGTGGAAGTAGAGAAAGGCAGAGAGAGAGAGTAGTGGAGGCCAGCCATGACCACATGGAGAGAGGGGGAGGGGAGGAAAACCCAAGGGGCAGAGAGGTGAGAGTGGGATGGAAGAGATCAAAGAGAGAGAGAGATCAAGGAGGGGCAAGTAGCCCCTTTTATAGTGGGCCAGATCTATGGGGCAGGGCATACCTGGCTATTGCCAGGTAGGTGTGGGGTGGAGCTTAGACAGAATACCAACACAGAGGACCTAGGTTCACTTCCCAGCACCCACATTAGGTTCCCAACAGTCTGTAAACTGTCATACATCAGATCCAATGGGCTCCATGGGTACCGGGCACACACACAGTGCACATACATAAACACAGGCAAACATTCATATATACAAAATAGAAATAAGGAAAAAGGTGTAAATCCACATTCAAGAGCCAACACCAGGCACACAGCAAATGGACACCATCACTGGGATTTCCCCCTCTTCCTGGGAATGAAGGGCTCACTTCCTTATTGTTCTAAGCTGAACAAGATGCAAATCCCTGCAAAGTACCAGGACACCTCCTGGGCTCATTAGTCTCCTCAGGGTGTCATCAAAAAGTCACTGGGCAGGTGGCTTATAAAAAACAGACCTCTTCTCTCAGTGCTCTGGATCTGACACCCACAATCAAAGTGTAGCAGGTTGGACCTGGAGAGCACTCTCTTCCTGCTTGGCAGGGAGTTCCTATGTCCTGTCTGTGTGCCTGGACAGAGGGAGAGGGGCAGGGAAAGAGAAAACAGACAGGGGGAGAAAGAGAAGGAGGGAAAAGGGAGGGCAGTTTCTTCCTGCTTCTGTAAGGGCGCCAACAGGATACGACAGGAGCTCACACACACCCTCACTTAATTTCCCCATTATGTGTGCTTAAAGGCTCTGCCTCCAAAAACAGTCACCAGGGTTAGGGATTTTACAAATGAGTTTAAGGATACACTCAGCCCTACCACTAGTGACACCATTAAAATACTCCACATGACAAGGGCTCAGACAAAAAATAACCAGCCTGACCCATTTGTGCACGGTCCTCTAACCATATACATCTCCTTCTCATCTAGACAGAGAATGCTTCATTGAGACTATGGTTAACTGCCTCTTGGACACGAGGAGCACAGAAGACCTGCAGCTCCTGCTGACAGAAGAGGAAACCTGGAAACAGTTTGTGGCAGAAGTTGATTTGTCCAGGTTACCTCCCTAGGGGACACCAGCAGTACCAGAGTTTATTCAGGCCTGGTTGACTTGTTCAGGGCAGGGATACTCTCCCCAGACAAACCAAGTATGACCCGTCAAGCGGGTCCAGTTATTCAGGGTTCTGAAGGGGTGCTACCTGAGGGTCAAAGGGCAGAGGCAATATTCAGCAGGGTACTCGTTCACACTCTCTATTACATCACAAATGAGCCCCCAGCCATATCTACAGTCACAGAGGGACATGGAGAGCACAGCTCACCCTCTCCGCTTTTGCTTTTGCGTGATGGAGGTCTTGAGGCTTGCAGAAAGTCGCCAGCAACAGCTAACAGACGGGCACGCGCCCCTCCATTTTCAGCATCTATTATTATGTCCCGTATAAGGCCCCAGTAACTAAAAAAATGCATCAGACACTGTTTCACCTGTTTTCAAAATCTTATTAATCTCTTTACCAACCATATTCCAAGTTAGCAGGTGAATGTCAGATCCACTTAAAACCAACCAAGTGCATTTTTTTATCAATAAAACAAAAGAATTTAATTAAATGTTTTTTCTTAACTCTTATTCCTCTCTCCCTGAATGATTGCTTGATTTCTCCTATAAAACAAGCTTATTTTGATAATTGTTTCCCCATGACAATTGGACGACAATTTTTTGGCCACTTACCTGCCCCTCCAGCGACGCACGAGTGATGCGGTCTGTGGGGTCCTCCTTTTCCCAGGGTTTCTCCGTTGTCCGGTAGTTGGGTCCCTGTTCAGACGCCACTATGACCCGTCCAGCAGGTCCAGTTATTGAGGGTTCTGAAGGGGTGCTACCTGAGGGTCAAAGGGGGGGAGAAAAAGGAGACCAGGCAAAGGGGGGTTCAATTGTCAAGGTCTCGTTTAATTTTCCAGGGTACACAGGTTTTAAGCTTTCAGAGGAAGAGCTCGCCTCGAGGCAAGAACAAAGGAGGGAGGGGCATTCTTGGCAGTTTCAGCAGGAAGAGATAAGGGCCATCCAGTGGAGACATCTGATGTTTGAAGAGTCTGGGGCATCCCGTGGTTATCTCAGAACTTCCCTTCAACCAGCAGTTCATGGGGAGAGGCTCTTCTTTATTTTACTCAGGACCTTTGCCCTACCAGCCCTCTGGGCTGTTAGTGAGGGTCCATTATGGCTTCCCAGAACCAAGTAGTTAGATTCAGGTAGACACATCTCAGTAAATATTTTTAATCACCATGTTCTCTATTAGGGAAGAGCCTCTGGTTGGGGGGCGATAGCAGCCGTAGAGAACAAAATGATCCCTGCCATTGCCATTCCTGTGACCATGGGACATTAGTTTATTAGCTTCTTCTTTATTTGGTCACTATTGAATGACAATGTGAGAATAAGATAATGCGTGTGGAGAGCCGAGTGTGTGGAGAGCCGAGCGTGTGGCCTGTACACAGTAGGCAGCCTGCACACAGTAGGTGTTCAACAAAAGTTAGCTTTTAAAGTGTATTAGTGTGTGTGTGTGTGAGTATACATGTGTATGTGCGTGTATGTGTATACGGGTGTGCATGTGTGTGTGTGTGTGTGTGTGTGTGTGTGTGTGTGTGGTTTCTGCATGCGGGTGAGTATTTTACAAGCACTTTTCCTGTATCAGTCAGTCTCTACTATTACAGGGAGGAGGAAGCTGTCTTGAGAGAAGCTCTTGCTGAGATCTTTGCAGATCCTGATGGAGAAGATGAAGACGAGGTCCAAAATGACCTGCAGGACGAGAACGAGAGGTACTCAGGCACAGACTCAGGGAAACCTTCTCTCTAGATGGGAAGGGAAAAGAACACGGTGAGGTTAGAGGACCATGCACAAGAGTCTGAGTAGATCAGGGACATGCTGGTTAAGTGTGTACCCAAGCACCTGCCACAGGACATATTTTAATGATGTCACTCGTGTTAGGGACTGAGTTGTGTCCCTAAACTGAGTGGTAAAAGCCCTGACCCTGGTGACTGTGTTTGAAGATGGAGGATTTAAGGACACGCAGTATTGAAATTAAGTGAGGGCATGCGTGAGGGCGTGCGTGAGCTCCCTAACCCATAGTACAGTCACAGCCATAGGACATCAAGGCCAAAGAGGACACCAGATCCCTACAGCTGTGAGTCACCAAGTGTGGGTGCTGGGACCTGAACTCACTTGTTCTGCAAGAGAACCATACATTCTGAATGGAGGAGTTCTCTCCAACCCCATTACAATAACAATTGCCTTTATTTACCTGGAACTCATCACTGTGACCAGATTGACTGACCAGAGAGCATGAGGATCCTCCTGACTCTGCATCCCCAAGCAGGGATGACAGGCCCAGGCCCAGAGCCTGGCTTTCCTATGTGGCCTCTGGAAGACTGAACTCAGGTCCTCCTGTTTGTATGACAAACACTGCACCAGCTTAGTTGCATCCTCAGGTCCCTTCAAAGGCTTTAAGCAGAATCTTTGTTGCCCTTGGGACACAGTGCCTCATGTGAGAGGTCACGTGGAGTGTCACACACCAAGAAAGCTCCATGGGAAAGATCAGTTATTCTGATACACAATTAACACAGGCAGGAAGACACCATTCAGGACTGCTGCTCTAAGACAAAAGACAGAACAATTCTGTCAGTTCATTCAGCTGAGACTTACAGCAGACGAGTCACAGGCAGTCGAGAGCAGAGAGGAGAGGCACTGTGAAGCTGACCTCATGGGATTCCTCCTGAGGAAAGTCAAGGCCAAACCCTCCTATGACTGAACATGGGAACCTGTTAAGCATCAAATGTAGAATGTTCTCACAACCTGACTTAGGAATCTTGACAAGTCTGTGCAGGGCAAGCCCAGATGCACAGGAAAGGCAGGGAAGCCAAGGTCCATCCATCCTGGGGAAACAGTTTAGAATAGTTAAGGTTTTCTTGTGGAACAAAATGTTGTCAGCCTAAGCTTCAGTGTCCAGAGTTTGCTGGGCCTTCGTCAAATACACTGCTCCCACCGGTGACCGGGGTCTTTCTTCACCACGGAAGTCCGTACCTTCAGTGTCTTCTTCTTCTGGGATCAGAGGTGACAGCAAAATCCCCACCACACCTCACCTTTCTTGGGCTAAGAATTCTTTCTGGGAAGTGCTTAAGAACCTCTGTGTTTGGAATTCTCAAGTCCCTGTTACTTACACTCTTATAGAGGCTCAGTGAGATGCCTTGGGAATGGGAGCCCCTGTGAACGGGATTCCCCACATGTGAACAGGATTCCCCACATGTGAACGGGATTCCCCACATGTGAACGGGATTCCCCACATGTAAATGGGGAATCCACTCGTGTTTCTTTACCTTCACTCACAGCTAGAAGGGAAATCTATGTGCTGTGTTTTGAATGGATGGATCTTAGCTGTGAGCTGCCCCATTAGCTCAATGGTACACACCACTGCAGTGCAAAAAAGACCTCCAGCTTCAAAGAATGTCCTATATACATTTCTCTATTAGTGTTGTGCAACTTGCAGAGTCTCGCAGCACAAGGCTGCGGGCAAACATGGACACTCCTGGCCAGCAGGACATTGTAGGATACACAGGTCATGTCCCAGCAGCTGAGGTCAAAGCATTGCTGTTATTACCAGAGGGAACACTTGAGGGAACATGGAGGGTCCCTAAATGAAAGGATTATTTTCTCTCTAACTTCTCTCTCTTTGTATAGAGCTCCTAGGGGAAAGTGTTTTGGTAGCAATGACATTGACCCTGAGGGGAAGGCTCCCTTGTGAAATGTCTACCAATACAAGGGTGTGCTGGAGGGTGAGACAGGGGCTCATCGGTGAGGAGCACAGGCTGCTCTTCCAGATGACTGAGTCACTCAGTGCCCAGCCCCCTCATGATGACTCAGCACTGTTGGAATTCTAGTTCCAGGGATCTGATGCCTGCCTTTTTCTACCATCCACAGGCCCCAGGAGTGAATGTGGTACCCAGACACACATGCAGGAGAAACACTCATACACAAAGGATAGAAAATTGAAAGGATGGGGCTGGAGAGATGGCTCAGTGGTTAAGAGCACTGACTGCTTGCTCTACCAGAGATCCTGAGCTCAGTTCCCAACAACTACATGGTAGCTCACAACCATCTGTAATGGGATCAGGTGCCCTCTTCTGATGTGTCTGAAGACCATGACAGTGCACTCATATACATAACATAAATAAAAATATAATCTTTAAAAAATTAAAAGGACAATTATAGATGGTTTTGAACTCACTGTGTTCTTAGGAAGAATGACTTGTCAAGCAGGCTCTTCCCAGTAAGAGAGAGCTTATAGAGCTGTAACCTTCTCCTGGGCTTCAAAGTGAGTGCTCTGTGGCTTCCATGAGACACATCTTACTTTACAAGCTGTCTTCCTCACTCATGTATCTCTGCTGTTACAGGAAAGAGGAAGATGCCTTGAGCGAAGCCCGTGGTGAGATTGTAGCTGACACTGACTCAGAAGATGAAGTCGAGCTCCAAGATGCCCTGTGGCACAAGGAGAGTTTCTTGGATGCTTATTCTCAGGTGAAACTGGAGCTGGAGGGGTGCATCAGGAAGCTCCGCGCCCTGGCAGACAAGGTTGACAAGGTGCACAGGGACTGCACCATCTCACAGGTGGTGGCCGGCTCCAGCAGCGCTGTGTCTGGAGTCCTGACAATCCTTGGTCTGTCTCTGGCACCTGTGACAGCAGGGGTCAGTCTGGCACTGACAGCCACTGGCTTGGGGCTGGGGGCAGCAGCAGCTGTGACTAGTGTTTCCACCAGTATTGTGGAAAAGGTAAATGTGGCGTCTGCTAAAGCTGAAGCCAGCAAGCTGGTGTCAACCAACAAAGACACAATGGAGGACATTAAAGACGTTTTGGATGAGAGTGGCCCCAGACTTGTTTCCTTATCCAAGAATTCCTTCAAGAACCTGGAAAACATCAAGAATAACATTGATGCCATCAAGCTGACCAAAGCCAACCCTCGCCTAGCAAACAATGCCAAGCGTCTCATGACCACAGGGATGATATCTGCCAGAAAGTCTAAACAGGTGCAGAAAGCCTTCAGAGGTACCCCTCTGGCAATGACCAAAGGAGCCCGGATCATGGGTGCAGCCACCACAGGTTTATTCCTCCTGCTGGATGTTGTCAACCTCATGCAAGACTCGAAGCATTTGCATGAGGGTGCTAAGTCAGAGTGTGCTGCAGAGCTGCGGCAGCAAGCTCGGGACCTGGAGCAGAAGCTGGAGGAGCTCAAACAGGTTCATGACAGCCTGATTCAGTGACCTCTTCCTCTTCAGTGCAGCGCAGAGAACTGGGGGAGGGAGTGTGCTGGACAGAGCCATGAACACATGGGAGCCCCTGCCTCCCTGCACAGCAGTGCCTGCTAAAGGGAGAGAGCACATTAAGAGAAAGGAAGCCAGAACACAGATGGGACAGTCTCATGACCTCTTACCAGACTCCAGCTCTGAGATCCATCAACCTCCCAACTAAGAACCAACCTCCCAAGCTGGGAAGCCCATACATGTCCTGACTAAGCCACGGCATGGCTGCTCCTGAGCTACGCCCACTGCGCTGCACCCAGCTGAGGTTCACCCTCCTCACCATCCACTGAGCTGACAATCTTCCCACTGCTTTTTGATTGGGTGCCACAGAGATCTTCTCCTCTTTTCTTCTTCTGCCTAATTGTGTGTTTTTCCAAATATTTCTCAACCTTACAATCAGACTCTGGTTGTGAACATCATTTCCTGTTATTAGTCTGGGGTCACGTGAGTGAAATGCTCAAGACTAGAAAGAGAGGCTGCTGGGAACATCAACCATCCAGTCATCACAAGTTCTTGGCCCTACATGCCACTGTGGATGCTAACAGAAGGAGAGGTGACAGGGTGTGACTGGTGAGTCCTTCTCTCTGCTGCCAGACTCCTGGAAAATCAGAAGCTTTAATGCCTATTGATGTTTAAAATCTGCTGTAACTGGATCAGATCTGCCAAGATGAGCAGGAAGGGCGACACTTGGTCCATAAATTTTGAAGAATAAATTTGTGAGCACAGCCTAGATGTGCTTTGTGTGCTTTCTACAAATAATATCATGTGTTTCTGGATTGTTAACTATAGATATTGATAATTCCCTCCCAACTTTTAACATCTCCTCTTTTAAAAAGCTGTTTTCTTTATTGTGGTTTAAGAGGAATGTTTGAGATTCCTACACGGGCCTTTTCCTTCTTGTTCCATTTCTCTTCTGATGGCTGAGGCTCCCCTGAGGCTGCAATACAGGGTGCAGTGTCCCCTGCACCATGGCAGCCCAGGTGGCCTTCTTCCTACGTTCTGACCACTGGAGCCTGAGATGACCTCAGTGGTTTCAAGGTCTTCTCCATAGAGGACACTCTTGTGTGTGTCTGTCCTCCCTTTGGGCTGGATTGTGTGGCTAAGGGAGCACTTGATATGGAGTCAGCCTCTCCTGTGGTGCTGAACAGAGACAAGATTGCCTCCTGGATTAAAGGAGTAGAAAGCTACCTACACCATGAGCAGGGTAGCAGCTTGTATCTTGTCCCAACCCGCAGGACAGTCAACAGGGTCCCCGTAACTACCTAGGGAAAGGCAAGAGACAAGAGACACGAGAGACAGACAGCAAGTCTGATTCTGATCAAGCTGTCAAATTTTAATTTTTTACACAAGGCAAAATAAAGACAAGCAAGCAGGTGTGGGGAGGGGTAAAGGGGGAAAGTCATTGTATTCAGGGAACAATCTCGGGAGGCTAGCATCATTTCTCAGGAACAGTTTCTCAGAATTGTCTCTCAGAATCTCAGGGAAGAGTTGGCAGATCCAGTATGCCGCGGTTGCCCAGTGAAGCCTATAAAAATGATATTTTACAGACAGAGGCGAGAAATGTCTCCTGGGAAAAGCGAAACTCTTGGTATAATCAGAAGCTGAAAATCTCACTTGGCAATTCTGAAAACTCTCCTTCTTCCTAGTGGCTGAGACATAGTATAACCAAGCAAATATAGATATATAAGAATCCATCTTGTAGCCAAAAAATTCTGCTATGCTTTACTCCAACCATTTATGTTATTATGGTAGAAAAAGCATTCCAGGAACTCTAGTCACAGGTTCTTTTTTGCTTTTTAGTCATTTCCTTTCAGGCAGGTGGATTCTGAAACAATAGGCCCAGACTAAGGAGATTTACATCTGAAGAACCTTACAAGTGATGTTGGGCCAGGTAGTAAGAATTTACATTTTGAGTTGGTACCTAGTTCATAGCTACCTTCCCTCATCCCAGAGGCCAGACTTTCTGTCTTGCATCTGAATTTGGATATCCCAGAGACATCAGCTGACAAGTTCATCCAGTTCTGCCTTTAACTCTTGAGCTTGCTTGTTGTGCAGACAGGCTATCTCTACCCAGGCCGGACAAGTACGTGGCTGTTCATTCAAAGGGCTGTGGTGCAGAGGTTTGCAGGGCATGAGAGCCTTGGAGAGTTCAGTGACAGAGGCTCAGGGTTTCGAGCAACCAATGTCCCAAAGGACCAGACTGAGAGAGTCTGCAGAGAGAACAGGGTCAAGGCCCGCAAGGGGTGGAGTCTAGTGATAGCTCCTTCTCCATCACCGGTCAGAGTGTGGTGATGGCCTTGTTCCATCACCATCCAGAAGACTGTGAAGGAAAGAATAAATACAAAACCAAAGGAAGAGGCTGTTCCCATTCCCCACCCAGAGGGTACCGTGTACAGGCTGACAGTGATGCCATTCCCAAGGAAGACCTCAAGTAGGATAACAGTTGTGAGATCCTCAAGAAATAGATCCAAGCATCAGTCACCTGGTGTCTTAGTCAGGGTTTCTATTCCTGCACAAACATCATAATCAAGAAGCAAGTTGAGGAGGAAAGGGTTTATTCAGCTTATATTTCCACATTGCTTGTCATCACTAAAAGAAGTTAGGACTGGAACTCACACAGGACAGGAAGCAGGAGCTGATGCAGAGACCATGGAGAGATGTTACTTACTGTTACTGTCTTTCTTATAGAACCCAAGATTACCAGTCCAGGGATGGTACCCACAATGGGCCCTCCCCACTTGATCCCTAATTGAGAAAATACCTTACAACTGGATCTCATAGAGGCATTTCTGCAAGGGAGGCTACTTTCTCTGTGATAACGCCAGCCTGTGTCACCTTGACGCACAAAACCAGCCAGTACACCTGGTCAGCTCAGGGCAAGAAGCTGTATGTAGTTAACTAGTGATTTGTGAAAATTCTTAAACATCATTTAGAGCAGTGGTTCACAACCTGTGTGGGTCACAACTCCTTGGGGGATTGAAGGACCCTTTCACAGAGGTCACATGTTAGAAATCTTGTATATCAGATATTTACATTATAATTCATAACAGTAGCAAAATTATAACTATGAAGTCACATAAATAATTTTATGATGAACTATATTAAAGGGTCACAGCATTAGGAAGGTTGAGAATTCTGATTCAGAGGAAGGTTGAGAATCCAGATGTATTCATAAATAGAAAGTCTTTGAGAAGTCACAAATGGAGAGGCCTGACACCCATGAACTTTTTTTTAGCTTTTTATTGATTCTTTGTTTCACATCATTCACCCCAGCAGGGCAGTGGTTGCAAACACCTTTAACCCCAGCACTTGGGAGGCAGAGGCAGGAGGATTTCTGAGTTCGAGGGCAGCCTGGTCTCCAGAGTGAATTCCAGGACAGCCAGGGCTACACAGAGAAACCCTGTCTTGAAAAAACCATATGTGTGTGTGTGTGTGTGTGTGTGTGTGTGTGTATGTATGTATGTATATGTATATGGTATATATATATATATATATATATATATATATATATATATATATATATATATATATATATCATGCACCCCGATCCTTCTCATATCCCCATCTCTTCATATCTGCCCTTTGCCCTTGCAAACCCCACCCCTAAATAACATACTCACACACATTCACACTCACACTCACACACACACTCACATACATTCACACACACACAATGACAACAACAAAGCATGAAAACCTCATGGAAGCTGTATTGTGTCACAGCATGTCCCACACTATCCACACATCTTTACTTCTGAATATTCATTGCAATGAGTCACTGCTCTGGTTCAAGATCTCTGGCTTCTATGACACCATTGACAGTGGATCCTCATCGGGACTCCTCCCAGTTTTCCTGTTTGTTGGTATTCTGTCTAAGCTCCACCCCACACTTACCTGGCCACAGGCAGGTATGCCCCTCCCCATAGACCTGGCCCACTATAAAAGGGGCTACTTGCCCCTCCTCTCCCTCTTTGATCTTTACTCTCACCTCTCTGCCCCTTGGGCTCTCCTCCCCCCCCTCCACGTGGTCATGGCCGGCTTCCACTCTCTTCTCTCTCTCTCTCTCTCTCTCTCTCTCTCTCTCTCTCTGCCTCTGTAACTCCCATCCTCTACCCTGAATAAACTCTATTCTATACCATGCCTGTGTGCGTGTGGTCCCTCAGGGGGAAGGTGGTGCTGGGGCAAGAGCCCGCCTGGGCAACCCCTTCCCCCATACTGCCATGCCACACTACCTTAACCCCCAATTCTCTCTTCTTAAGCCCCCTTTCATTGATGCATGGTCCTTTCATTGGTGCCGAAACCTGGGATGAGAAACACCATGGGTACACTTGCCCCTTTCACTGTTGCCCTGTTTCATGGAGCTCCTGCAGCTTTGGATCAGCAGGACTGGCCTTTTCACACATCCCAACCATTTGTTCTCAGATGATACAGATTTTGGAGTGGATCGTCTCAGAACCCCGGATCTGGGTCTAGGTGGTAGCAGAGCCCACTGGCTTTCCCTTATTCACACCGCCAGGGCAAGCTCTCCAGCACGGCTCTGACTAGGCCACCTAAAGTTACCACCAGCAGAAGGCAGGGTCAGCTTTCCTGCCCTCAAACTCTTGGAGCTGGTCTAGTCACACCCACACCATCACAGCCAGCTCCTCTGTACTGCTCAGTCAAGGCACAGGGCCCTCTTCACCAAGTACTGGATCCCTGGAAGAGAAGCTAGGGATAGATGGGGGGTAGGGGCGGTGAGGAAGAAATGACATCAGGACAACATTGCTGTTCGAGATGTAATGTTTTTGGGGGGTCTCACAATATGGCTTTTAAGAGCAAGTCCTTTCCCCAGAACTCCATGGGTATTGGCTTCAGTGTTTCACACTGATCAGCAGGTAGCCTGCTTAATTCAGGAAACAGTAAGTCTGGCAGATCAAAAGGACTTCAACATATTGCCCCAGGTTAGCTCAGGTGTTGCTAGTGGCACGAAGGTAAAATAAACAGGAGGCTGTGTTGTTCTAAGAACAATGGACCAGGAACTTCAAAGGCTGAGAATTAGTGAATGCTGAGGGGGGAAACAGCTGATGTTAGAAGATACCGCCACCAACAAGTTCTCTTTTTGCCCATTACCAAGGGCTACCTACCCATGGTCTTCTAAATCAGTGCCAGACACTGGGAAAAATAAATAA
Source organism: Apodemus sylvaticus (assembly GCF_947179515.1). NCBI lineage: Eukaryota > Metazoa > Chordata > Mammalia > Rodentia > Muridae > Apodemus > Apodemus sylvaticus. The sequence continues at coordinate 46,166,806 of NC_067488.1, read as the reverse complement.
ACTGCAATAAAAAAAACAAGGCCCTTCTGGCAGGGGAGTCTGTGTTAATTGACTTTCACCACTGTGACTATATCCCTAGCAGACTTGATTAAAAAGAAGGAAGGCTTTTTTTTGTGTGCTCACAGTTTCATACATTTCAGTCTGTGGTTGGCTGGGCAACATTTTCTTGGCTACAAAAGGCATCATGGTTGACAGAATTAAAGGACCAAGGCTTCTCGCCTCACCTTACGTAGCCAGTAGGCAGAGGGGAACTTGAAAAGGCTTGTCCACATCAATGTAATTCTGAAGTTGAAATTGACTCAGTGGCTGCCCCTCCCACAAGGCAGCTAAGAGTGCAGGAGAGAGGTTGTGTACGGAGGTGGGGACAGCAGAGGCATGCTGTTAGAAGAGAAAGAACAAGATCAAGACTACAGATCTGAGTGTTGAGTCTGTATTTCTGTGGCCAAGCACAACAAGGTCAATGCAGATAGTGATCCAATGAGAAGACAGAGACCAGAATCTAAAGGAAGGGGCCAGAGTGGCCTAGAGAGTGGGGACAGGATTGTAGCAGTGAGTTTAGCTACAGATGCTTTGACTGCTGGGAGGGGGGGCAGTGTCCCATGCCCACAACCGCCCAGGAGCTTTCTAGATTCTCGACGCAGACACAGACGCAGGCGCAGGCGCAGACGCAGACGCAGACGCAGACACACACCAGTTAATTTTAAAATGCCTTGAAAGTCTGGGCACTCCTAAACCTTCCTTCCCCTGCTATACTGGACCCAATTATGGAAGTGGACAGAATTCTCACTTGGCTGGATAACTTTCTCGTCAGGGTTTCTCTGTGTAGCCCTGGCTGTCCTGGAACTCAGTCTGCAGACCAGATTGGCCTCAAACTCAGAAATCTACCTGCCTCTGCCTCCCAAGTGCTGGGATTAAAGGCATGTGCCACCACTGCCTGGTGGCAGCTGGCATTTTTATTGATTGATCAAAACCAACTGGGGAAGAGGACCTTCAGCATTTGGACACATAGATTCCTGGTTAAATCAAAGCATTAGAACCAATCCCCAACACAGGATTAAAACATGGTAGTGTGGACTGGACAGGTTGTACAGGAACAAGCAATGAGAAGGCAGGAAAACCAGGTAGCTAAAAATAGGAGAGAGCCAGAGTGCGAGTTCTAGATACAGAGGAGACATAGCAGTCCACCACATCCCTCCTCATAGGACAATGACCTATGGAACCCAGCCCTTCCCAGTATCCTCAGCATCAGCTCACCCTGTGCCTTCCAAACAAGGACTCCTAGACAACAGGGTGACGCTGGAGGTGGTGATGCTGCTGATATGGAGACTAGTGGTGGTCACCACAAAGTAGATGGAGCTGTGGGCAAGTGTGCAGTCCTCCAAGGGGACAGGATGACCTGAAGGCCCAGGGCAATTAAAGTCAATCTCCATATGCTTTGCTGAGACAGTGTTTGACTGAAGGATGGGGAAGGGGCAAAGCTAGATCTGAGTAAAAGGTCAGTGTATGGTGTGGTGGCATAAACTACGAAGAGGCATGAGGCTGTGGGCCTCAAATTCCTCTCAAGAGGTACTGGGTAAGATGAAGTTTCAGAGCACCTGGCTCTGCCTGTCTACTTACTGTTCTGTAGACTCTGATTCAATAAACATTACTTGATTGGCAAAACTGGACTATGAAATAATGTCACAAAAGAAGGTGGCATAGAACCAGGAAATAGGCAGACGGTGTCAGGATGCTGACTGTGATTAATGTGGAGCCACTTTGTGATGGCCACTTATGTGATGGCCTCTTTGTGATAGTCCCTGTGTGATAGTCAGTGTGTGATAGTCACTGTGTGATGGTCACTGTATGATAGCTACTGTGTGACAGTCACTGTGTGATGATCACTGGGTGATAGTCACTGTGTGATGGACACTGTGTGATAGACACTGTGATGGACACTGTGAGATGGTCATTCTGTGATGGACACTGTGTGATGGTCTCTTTGCAATGGTCACTGTGTGATGGACACTGTGTGATGGTCATTGGGTGATGGTCACTGTGTGATGGTCACTGTGTGGTGGCCAGTGTGTAGTGCACACTGTGTGGTGCACACTGTGAGAAGTTCACTGTGTGATGGTCACTCAGTGATAGTCACTGCGTGATGACACAGTGTGGTGGACACTGTGTGGTGGTCACTGTATGATGGTCACAATGTGATGGTCACAGTGTGATAGTCATTGTGTGATGGTCACTGTGTTGTGGTCATTTTGTGATGGTCACTGTGTGATGGTCATTCTGTGATGGTCATTGATGGTTAGTGTGATTGTCACAGTGTGATAGTCACTGTGTGATAGACCCTGTGTTGTGGTCATTTTGTGATGATCACTGTGATGGTCACTGTGCGATGGATACTGTGTGATGGTCACTGTGTGGTGGACACTGTGATGGTCACTGTGTGATAGTCACTGTGTGATGGTCACTGTGTGATGGACACTGTGATGGACACTATGAGATGGACTCTGCATGATGATCACATTGTAATGGTCACTGTGCAATGCTCACTGTGATAGTCACTGTGTGATGGTCACAGTGTGATGGTCATAGTGTGATGGTCACAGTGTGGTGGACACTGTGATAGCTCCCATGGCAGGGTATGCTCAGGAGCTCAGGAGCCTGAGGCTTCACTTCTTCCTTGTCCCTTCTCTTAACTGCTTCTTGTCTTCTTCTGATGAGGGAGACACACCAGACAGAAAATCTCATAAAAGAGATTTATTGTGAGGGTCCAGGGTGTGGAGGGATGAATCCAGGAGTGTCCGCCTCTGTTCCAGGGAGCAGACAGCAGGGAACTGAGCAGACACAGCCTTTATATAGGATCCCTTAGTGGGCGGAGCTTTCTATGGACAGAGATTTCGGGGTAAGGATTGGTGGGAATTCAAGTCCTGAGCCTGGAAAAGAGTTCAGGGATTGGTGGGTTTTTCTGTTCAGTCTTTTCATCTAAAATTAGCATAATCCAGGGAGGGTCCAGCCAAAGAGCTGGAGACGACATTTTTGACAGTTACAGAGGCTGGAACCACCTGTTATGACCATTATGGAAGTCTGTGGGAGGGGCCTTGCTGCTGCACCTCCTCAGGTGATGGGCTGGCCACTTTCCTGCTTTGAGAGTTTCCTGTTTTGGGAGTGAAGTCAGAGATGTAAGGACCTTTGAGGAATGATTCCTTTACTATGTCTATATCCTGAGACAACTGGGTGTGTACCCTCTGCATGTGGATCGTGCCTGATGGATGGCTGTGATGAATGCTATAGCAAAGTTTACCTGTGACTCCTGTCCCCTACCTGGGGTGCCATGGGTTCTCAATTTGTATATAAAAATTCCCCATTCTGCATAAGAGGTCGTATGCTTTCCTGAATGTGCATCCTGTCCCCCACAGGACCAACAAGGACAGCCTTCATAAGTCCCTGGCCGACATTGACAGTAATCCCTAGTTTGAACATAGAAAAAGCAAACATAGGATGGGTGTCTTAGAAATTGACTCAATAGGGGAACAGGATAGAGAGATGGGTCCCTAGAACTCCGTCAGGACTGAGTAGGTGGCTCCAGCATCCAGAAGGAAGACTGAGCACCCTGATATCATAATGGCTACCCAAGCTTCCCTGTTGGAGAGGGTATGGCCAGGCCAAGAGATCCAGACTCCTTCAATTGTCCATGGTCAGACCTAAGAGATCAGCTGGAGAAGCTTCTGGGTCTGATGCCATCATACCTTGAGGAACAGGATCATCAGTAACCCAGTATACCTTTTGATGGCACCTTGGACATAGAATAGCTAATGAGGCCTCAGACAGGCCTGGACCTAGAGACCTTCCTGGCCACATTTAAAGCAGGGAGTTGGAAGTTCTCACACTTTGGAGCTTTGGGAGCCTGGGCCATTGTTAATGTGGGCCGTAAGGTCTTAGATAGCATTGTTTTTGTTTGGGGGCTTTTTCATATCTCCCATGGTATACCTTAAGGCCACAGTTAAGACAACTGAGGGGCATCCATCCACAACTTCCCACAAAGCCTTGACTGGTTTAGGCTCAGTATGAGGAGGTAAAGGAGGCCCGTTGGAGAGCGGAAATGAGTAGCTAGAGGCTGCACATGTGCTAGAAGTGGGCCCCAGGGAGAGTGGGTCTGGCCGACCATTGCTAAAGACGGAGATAGGGAGACTGGAAGAGGAGAGGGAGCTGTGGAGTTAGGCTGATGGGCAGGGGCTTCCTTAGCTGAATCAAAAACAGCGGAGCAAATCCTCTTGTTAGGGTTTTGTAGCTAAAAGGAGCTGAGAGAGAGAGAGAAGAGGGAGGACAGAGAGAAGCACTGGAGTGGAGAAGGCTCAGATGCAAGGCATCCCTTTCCACTTCCCCGATCGCTCGCAGTATTTGTAAAGGCCTCAAATAATACTAGGATCTAGAGTGCCATTATGCAGCCATTGGGATTGACCGTCTACGGGATAGTGAGGCCAAATTTGATTGCAAAGGTAAATGAATTTTGAGCCCTTCAAGTCAGGTTCCAGGTGGAGAGGCTAGAGGTTTTCTAAAAGTCACGCCAAGGGTGAATGAGAGGGTATGGAAGACTCCATTCCCATGGATGAGGGAGGGGGAAAGAAGACATAGAAATGACATAATCCTGTTCATACTGCCACGCACTCGGAGCCTAAAGGCAGAGAACTGGGTCTTTAGGAATGGGGTCTCATCCACAGGAAAAGGTAAAGGAAAGGAGTTACAGAAGCCATGAGGGCCTAGAGAAGCTGTAGCATTGTAGGCAGCTTGGAAGAGATGGTGAGAGGAGGGCAGGAAGGGCCACAATAACCCAGCAGGGCCTGAGGAACCTGCAGGGCTGCAGCTCAGAAGGTGCTGGGTTGGGGTCAGATAGAGGGGGCAGAAAGGAGCAGGATGGCTCAGCAGGGCCTAAGGGAACTGCAGGACTGCAGCTCCAATGGGGCCAGGTGAAGAGGGCCAGCTGTAGCCTTAAAGACCATGGGTGGGGGTGCCTCCACCTCCCAGAATCCTAGAGGGCTGCTCAATGGTCACTTCCTCAGACTCAGGGAAGTGTTTACAGTGACCAGAAGGGGAAGTTTACCTAATAGTTGCTGGTGACTGTGGTGAGCTTGAAGGTGAGTCTGCTGCAGGCCCTAATTGGAGATGAAGGATAGGATCCTAGTGCTGCTCAGGCCACAGGGGAGCACAAGCACCAGGAGAGCCTATCTGAGTCACAGAACCAAAAGGTTGGCCTTCCTGCTGGGATGGGAAGGTGTCCTGGGACTCATAATCTCAGGAATCAGACAACTCTAAGGAGAGAAGGTATCCCAATGGAAGGGCATCCTGAGACATGGGGTCCCAGGAATCACACAACCCTGAGAGGAAGCCTCCTCAGCAGAGGCTTTGCAGCTCCCAGAGGAGGATACACCCAGCTGAGCTGAGGAGCTCAGGAGCTTCAGGCCCGCTCCACTTCTTCCTTCCCCACTTCTCGTCACTGCTTCTTGGCTTCTTCCAGTGAGGGAGTCACACCAGGCAGCAAATCTCATAAAAGAGATGTATTTATAGGATCCAGCCTGAGGAAGGATGAATCCAGAAACAGGTGCCTCTGTTCCAGGGAGTAGACAGCCCGGAACTGAGCAGACACAGCCTTTATATAGGATCGCTTAATGGGAGGAGCTTTCTATGAGCAGAGAATTCCAAGGTTAGGATTGGTGGGTTTTCAAGTCCTGAGTTTGACCCATCTTAGGGATTGGTGATTTTTCTGTTCAGCAGTTCCACCTAAATGTAGCATAATCTAGAGAGGGTCCTGTTGAGGGACTGGAGATAAACTTTGTGTTAAAGAGGCTGGAAACCTGTTACAACAGTTAGGGAGATATGGGGGAGGGACCTGGCTGCTTGATCTCCTCAAGCAGAGGCCTGGCCACTTTCCTTCCTTGAAGGTTTACAAAGCTTACAAAGTATACGAAGTTTACCGTTTATACAGGGAGTCCAGGACTAGGAAGGCTTTCCCACCTCTGGAATGGTGTGAATAGCCAACAGTGAGGCTTAAAAGCATGGCCTTGTTGAGGGAAATGTGTCATTGGAGATTGGCTTCCCAGACATGACAAACTCTGAATCCACAAGTCCAAACAAAGTCTTCTATAAGTTGTCTTGGTTGACCCGCCTAAAACCCTCAGGACACAGGGAACCCAGGAGCAGCCTGTGATAGGAGCCTTCTGGTTTATGTCTGCGGCTGGAGCTGGTCCTCTGCCACAGGGCTCCATACCCAGGTGGTGCAGGGAAATAGCTAGCCTCCCAGGAGTGCAGACAGGCCTTTGAGTGCAAGTAGGACCACCACTGCTGCACAGATAAATCCACGCAGAACCCTCAGGACACAGGAAGTGAGGGACTGCCTGGGACAGGAAGCTTCTGATTTCTGTCTGTGCCCAGAGATGATCCTGGGCCACAGAGCTACATACACAAATACCAGCAGGAGAGAGCTGGTCTCCCAAGAGTACTGACACACAAGCTTGCAGGACGGAAAACCCACAGTCAGAGGCAGCAAAACCAGCTAACACCAGAGACAACTAGATGGAGAAAGGCAAGGGCAAGAACATAAGCAACAGAAACCAAGGCTACTTAGGATCATCAGAACCCAGTTCTCCCAACACAGTGAATCCCAGTTACCCCAACACAACAGAAAAGCAAGCTTCTGATTTAAAGTCACATCTCATGATAATAATAGAGAACTTTAAGAAGGACATAATAACTCCCTTAAAAAAAATACAAGAGACCACAGGTAAACAGGTAGAAGACCTTAAAGAGGAAAAATAAAAATTCCTTAAAGAATTACAGGAAAACACAACCAAACAGGTGAAGAAGGAACTGAACAAAACCATCCAGGATCTAAAAATGGAAGTAGAAACAATAAAGAAATCACAGAGGGAGACAACACTGGAGATAGAAAACCTAGGAAAGAGATCAGGAGTCATAGATGCAAGCATCACCAACAGAAAACAAGAGATAGAAGAGAGAATCTCAGGTGCAGAAGATACCATAGAAAACATTAACACAACAGTCAAAGAAAATGCAAAATGCAAAAAGCCCCTAACCCAAAACATCCAGGAAACTCAGGACACACTGAGAAGATCAAACCTAAGGATTATAGATGTAAAAGAGAGCAAAGATTCCCAGACTAAAGGGCCAGTAAATATCTTCAACAACATTATAGAAAAAAACTTCCCTAACCTAAAGAAAGAGATGCCCATAAACATACAAGAAGCCTACAGAATTCCAAACAGACTGGACCAGAACAGAAAGTCCTCCCGGCACATAATAATCAAAACACCAAATGTACTAAACAAAAAAGAATATTAAAAACAGCAAGAGGAAAAGGTCAAGTAACATATAGAGGCAGACCTATCAGGATTACATCAGACTTCTTACCAGAGACTATGAAAGCCAGAAGATCCTGGGCAGACCTCATACTGACTCTAAGAAAACACAAATGCCAACCCAAGCTACTATACCCAGCAAAACTCTCAATTACCATAAATGGAGAAACAAAAATATTCCATGATAAAACTAAATTTACACAATATCTTTCCACAAATCCAGCACTACAAAGGATAATAAATGGAAAATGCCAGCATGAGGAGGGAAACTCCACCCTAGAAAAACCAAGAAAGAAATCTTCTTTCAACAAACCCAAAAGAACATAACCAAACAAACATAAAAATAACAGCAAAATAACAGGAAGCAACCATTACTATTCCTTAATATCTCTTAACATCAATGGACTCAATTCCCCAATAAAAAGACATAGACTAACAGACTGGATAAGTAAACAGGACCCAGCATTTTGCTGCATACAGGAAACACACCTCAATGTCAAAGACAAACACTACCTCAGACTAAAGGGCTGGAAAACAATTTTCCAAGGAAATGGTCCCGTATCATTTTAGACGATATGATAGCATACTTAAGATACCCCAAAAACTCCACCAGAGAATTCCTACAGCTGATAAACAACTTCAGCAAAGTGGCTGGATATAAAATTAACTCAAGCAAATCAGTAGCCTTTCTATACTCAAAGGATAAACAGGTTGAGAAAGAAATTAGGGAAACAACACCCTTCACAATTGTCACAAACAATATCTTGTCACAAACAAGTATCTTGGTGTGACTCTAATCAAACAAGTGAAAGATCTGTATGACAAGAACTTCAAGGCTCTGAAGAAATTGAAGATCTCAGAAGATGGAAAGATCTTCCATGCTCGTAGATTGGCAGGATTAATATAGTAAAATTGGCCATCTTGCCAAAAGCAATCTACAGATTCAGTGCAATCCCCATCAAAATTCCAACTCAATTCTTCATAGAGTTAGAAAGAGCAATTCTCAAATTCATCTGGAATCACAAAAAAAAAAAAAACATGATATCAAAAACTATTCTCAACAATAAAAGAACTTCTGGGGTAATCAGCATCCCAGACCTCAAACTGTGCTATAGAGTAATAGTGATAAAAACTGCATGGTATTGGTACAATGACAGGCAGGTAGATCAATGGAATAGAACTGAAGACCCAGAAATGAACCCACACACCTACAGTCTTCTGCCCTTGACAAAGGAGCTAAAACCATCCAGTAGATAAAAAGATAGCCCTTTCAACAAATGGTGCTGGTTCAACTGGCAGTTAGCATGCAGAAGAATACAAATCAATCCATTCTTATCTCCTTGTACAAAGGTCAAGTACAAGAGGATCAAGGACCTCCATATAAAATCAGATACACTGAAACTAATAGGAAAGACAGTGAAGAAGAGTCTCGAGCACATGGGCACAGGGGAGAATTTCCTGAACAGAACACCAATAGCTTATGCTCTAAGATCAAAAAAATCGACGAATGGAACCTCATAAAATTACAAAGCTTCTGTAAGGCAAAGGACACTGTCAACAGAGCAAAATGGCAACCAACAAATTGGGAAAAAGATCATTGCTAACCCTACCATACAATAGAGGGCTAATATCCAATATATACAAAGAACTCAGAAAGTTAAACTCCAGCCGGGCAGTGGTGGTGCACTCCTTTAATCCCAGCACTTGGGAGGCAGAGGCAGTCGAATTTCTGAGTTCAAGGCCAGCCTGGTCTACAGAGTGAGTTCCAGGACAGCCAGGGCTACACAGAGAAACCCTGTCTCAAAAAACAGAAGGAGGAGGAGAAGGAAGAGGAAGAAGAGGAGGAGGAGGAGGCAGCGGGGGAGGAGGAGGAGGAAGTTAGACTCGGAGAAGCAAATAACCCTGTTAAAATGGGTGTACAGAGCTAAACAGAATTCTCAACTGAGGAATACTGAATGGCTGAGAAACACCTAAAGAAATGTTCAACATCATTAGTCATCAGGGAAAAGCAAATCAAAACAACCCTGAGATTCCATCTCATACCAGTCAGAATGGCTAAGACAAAAACTCAGATGACACCAGGTGCTGGTAAGAATGTGGAGAAAGAGGAACATTCCTTCATTGCTGGTGGAACTACATGCTGGTACAACCACTCTGGAAATCAGCTTGGTAGTACCTCAGAAAATTGGACATAGTACTACCTGAGGACCCAGCTATACCACTCCTGGGCATATACCCAGAAGATGCTCCAACATGTAATAAGGACACATGCTCCACTATGTTCATAGCAGCCTTATTTATAATAGCCACAAGCTGGAAAGAACCCAGATGTCCCTCAACAGAATGGATACAGAAAATGTGGTACATTTACACAATGGAGTACTACTCAGCTATTAAAAACAATGGATTCATGAAATTCTTAGGCAAATGGATGGAACTAGAAAATATCATCCTGCGTGAGGTAGCCCAATCACAAAAAATAAAATTAAAATAAAAATTAAAAATTAAAAAAATAAACATGGTATACAAGTGGATATTAGCCCCAAAGCTCCGAATACCCAATATACAATTCACAAACCAAACGAAGCTCAAGAAGAAGGAAGACCAAAGTGTGGATACTCGGTCCTTCTTAGAAGGAGGGGCAAAATACCCATGAGAGGAGACACAGAGACAAAGTGTGGAGCAGAGACTGAAAGAAAGGCCATCCAGAGACTGCCCCACCTGGGAATCCATCCCATATACAGTCACCAAACCCAGACACTATCGTGGATGCCAAGAAGCACTTGCTGACAGGACCCTGTTATAGCTGTCTCCTGAGAGGCTCTACCAGTACCTGACACCTATAGAGGTGGATGCACTCAGCCAACCATTGGACTGAGCACAAGGTCCCCAATGGAGGAGCTAGAGAAAGGACCCAAGGAGCTGAAGGAGCTTGCACCCCCATAGGAGGAACAACAATATGAACCAACCCATAACACCAGAGCTCCCAGGAACTAAACCACCAACCAAAGTGTACAGATGGAGGGACCCATGGCTCCAGCTGCATATGTAGCAGAGGATGGCCTTGTTGGACATCAAAGGGAGAAGAGGCCCTTGGTCCTGAGAAGGCTCGATGCCCTAGTATAGGGGAATGCCAGGACAGGGAATCGGGAGTGGGTGGGTTGGTGAGCAGAGGGAAGGGGGATGGGATAGGGAGATTTCGGAGAGGAAACCTGGAAAGGGAATAACACCTAATTTTTAAAAAATTGTCTTAGTCATGGTGTTTTATCTCGGCCATAGAAAGCTAACTCATGCAGAAGCTAGGGCCAATGTGAGGCCAAAGGAAGCCTCCCATGTGAGTCACAGGAAGGGCTTTATCTGTCCGCTCACCTCAGCTGACACCAGGGATACCGAGCATACCTCTAACTCTGACAGCACTGGGGTCTGGTTATCGAGGTCCACATGTCACTGTAAGGACAGGGAGGCCATCTTTCTCACGGATACTCCTGATGCTTGTGACTCAAGATGGCTGCAGCCAAGCTGGACTTGCACTGACTCCCTCAGCCTATGCTGCCTTGACTGTCTCCCCTGGGCCCCTGAGTTCCTCTCATCATCCCGATTCTGTCAGGGCAGCGTCGGGCAGCAGGTCCTTCCCGTTCTTCCTGTGCACTCGCTGTCCCTCCACCCAGGCATTTCTTTCAGATTCTGTCACCTCGGGTCACGCTGGAACAGAGGGTGGAGTTCACACATGTCTGGCCGGGGTGAACACAGGTGCATTCTTTATCGCTAAGCAGGATGCTTGGAGGCCTAGCCTGTGTTCAGGCGTGGGCAAGGGTCTGCTGTAGCCGGACCAAGATAGACCGACCGCAAGCATCCTCACCCAAGTTCCCTTCTTATTCCTTCCCGGTCCTGATCCCTGATCCCTGACCCTGAACTAGCCCTGCTATTGAACACAGTACCCACTGCCCATACTTTTCTTTTGGCCGGAGACTACCGCTGAGGAGAGGTCTCTCAGAAGTTCTCCTTCCCTAGAGGGATCAGGACTGATCCCTCATCCTATTCAGCATGGGTTCCTACATACTCATTTATTTTTTCACACCAAAACAGAGTGGCTCTCCTGTGCCCAGGAAGTCCCTAGGAACCTAACTCCCTGGGAACCTAACTCTGGCAGTCCTGTTGCCCTCAAGGCACTTTTCTCCTGCCCACCCCCCACCTCCGCCCTGCCCCGCCCGCCCCCCCCCCCCCGCACCTTCGTTTCTGCTTTCCCTGCTTCTCCCTCCTGCTGTTTTCTTCCTCCTTCCTGTTCCATCTCATTTTCTCCCCCTTCTCTTTCTACTTCATACAAAGCCTGCCTGGCTTTAGGAGTCACGGGGAGGTGGCCTGCCTTCGGTTGCGAGTTGCAGGGTCCGTTCTCAGCACAGGCAGAGTCACAGTTGCCGAGCAAACACTGTCAGCTGAGGCCAATCGCAGCCACAGGATGGCCTCCCCTGGTTGATCAACCTTGGATGCCGCTCACGCACATCGTGTCCACACGGGGGCGCTCCAACGGTGCTTCTCTGGCGTCTCTGGCCTTTCTGGTCTGCATTTTCTCCCTGGTTAGTGGGAGGAGCCCTGGTTTCCAGTCTTTGTTGTCTGGAAGCCCAGAAAAGGGCCTGGGCCCCTATGTCCCTAGAGTAGTGTAATTTCCTCTAGCAAAGGCTACACGTCCAAAGAGCCCTTAGATTTTTTTGTTCAGAATTGGGTGGAAGTCAACAAATTCCCTGATATCTCTACTGAAAATTTTTTTTAATTTCTTTCTTTTTTTTTTTAAATTTGGTTTGGTTTGGTTCAATTCGATTCGGTTTGGTTTAAGATAGGGTTTCTGTCTAACACCCCTAGCTGTTAGACTAAGTAGACCAGGTTGACCCGGAACTCACAGAGCTCTGCCTGCCTCTGCCTCTGCCTCTGCCTCTGCGTGCTGGAATTGAAGGCATGCACCACCACACCTGGCTTTTCTAATTAATTTAATTTTATATGTACCGGTGTTTTGCCTAGATTTATGTCTGTGCACCACGTACTTGCCTAGAGCCATTGGAGACCAGAAGAAGGCATCATATCCCCTGGAACTGGAATTACAGGTGGTTGTGAGCTGTCGTGTGAGTGCTAGAAATAGAAGCTAGATCCTCTGAACCATTGGGCCGTCTCTCCAACCTGCCTTGTGAAATTCTTTTATAGCCAATCCGTACCAAACCGATAAATGACATCCAAATGAATAATGACATCCCCCAAAAAAATGTGCCAGGCCTAGTGGCACAGGCCTGCTGTAGCTAGCTGGGAGGTTGAGAGCTAAGATCAGGCTGTACTAAGATTAAATTGCTCTGTATTGTTATTTAAAACATATTTTCCCCCTTGCCCTGGAAGACTCCATTTTACAAGCAGTTATCGACTTCATTTTAAGGAGCGAGGTTGAGTGTACACCTTCGTGAACATGTGAACAGCACCTTCTGCCCCGCACCCTCACTACACATTGCTTCCCTAGGGACACCTAAAGCATTCATCTGCTCTGTGAAGTTGCCCTGCCTGGCACTCGAAGCCCAGTGCAGTCACGGTTTAAGGAGACCCAGCTGCATATCAACCATATGTTGCTGGCTTTGCACACAGAGAAAACACGAGAGTTACAGGGTCATGGAGACTTCCACGTTTCAAAGGAAGGCCTGGAGGGCCAGAGAATGTGTAGAATGAGTCAGATTCCCTTCCGGCAGCCCCTGGCCGGGAGGGGGGGGGGCACGAGGGAAGGGGTGGGAGTGAAATGGAGACACCGGCAAGTGAGAGAAGCCAGAAGAATGAAACAGTAGAGGAAAACTGCAGCCCAGGAGGAACGGGCAGGCATAGCCCTCAAAGGTCCACCCAGGTGACTTGTCTCTGCCAGCTAGGCCCTGCCTCCGGGAAGGTTCTGCCTCTTAAAAGTAGAGCTACCAGCCTTGGGAAACACAGTTTAAATCTGGAATAAAATGAGCTAGAAAGAAAGCTCCTTGTATTAACAAAACGTCCACACGAGGGCGCCCACACACCTTTTAAAGGACGCTTCGGCTCAAGCGGGTCCCCAGAGGGGGACAGGGCTGAGCCTCCCTCCGGGCCTTCGCTCCACAGCCTTCTGCCTCTGAGGATTTCCTTGTAGGTTTCCTAGGGAGAGATTCGATTACCCATAAGGAGTCTTAGAGCCATGACCCACGACTAGGAGACCCAGTAGACAGCAAGGCAGCAAACCCGAGCCTTTCTGAGGGCTTCCTCCTCATCCCCATGTTCTAGTGGAGAAATCCAACATTCCTCCGGTCGTGATCATAAAAAGAGAAAGAGGTGTGAGACTATGTCCTACGGTGGTGTGGGGGAAGGGGTGCCTCATCGGGCCCATGCCGAGGCATCCCTTCCCGTGAGGGACCAGACAAACGCGGGTATAGTGTAGAATTGTTTATTCAGGGCATGGGGAGGGGAGTTAAGGGGGTACTAGAGGTGGAGAAAGGCAGAGAGAGGGAGAAAGAAGAAGCAGAGACCGGCCATGACCACGTGGAGACGGGGGAGAGGGGAGGGGAGCCCCAGAGGGGGCAAAATAGAAGCTGAGAGTGAGATAGAAGAGGGGCGAGCATCCCCGTTAGAGTAGGCCAGGCCTACCAGGCTGTTGCCAGGTGACCGTGGGGAGGGGCATACCTGGCTGTTGCCAGGTAACTGTGGGGGTGGAGCTTAGGCAGACTCCTAACACCCCCCTCTGGTCCTGCCTTTGTCACGTCCTCTCACAGGCCCGTAGCTGCCCGCCTCTGAGATAGACAGCATTCACTGTCCAGACAAGGCGCCTGAGCCTCTGAAGCTGCTGCGCCCTTCTACCGCTCTCACACACCAATCAAAGCCTTCCTGCTCTGTGTCCAGGGCTTCTAGCTTCTCTGCTCGGTCTTCCCAGTTCCTCCCTGCTTCCTCCACCCCACCCCCACCCCGAGTCTCCTGGTTCAGTTTTCCATTAGCGTCTGGCAGAAGGCGGGTGGGGGAGGAGCTGGCTGAAGGTTTAAACTGTTACCACGCGGCTTCATGGAGCCAACTCTACTGCTGCCAGGAGACGCGGGGAGAGCCTCCCCGAGCTCCAAGGCCAGTGTCTGCTGCAGGACCAAACACCAAAGGGTTTCTGCACAGGGCCGGACACGGGAATTCCCTGGACGGTCTTCAGTCTTTCCTTCCTTCCTTCCTTCTCCGCACCCCACCCCCCATCCGCATCACTATTTTAAGACAGGGTCATACTAAATTGCCCAAGCTGGTCTTGAGTCCATTCAGTAGCCCAGACCGGTCTTGAGTTCATAATCCTCCTGCCTCAGCCTCCACAGTAGTGGGATTACTAGATCTCCACCAGCAGTCCCAGCTGAAGCTTCCTAACGCTAGTCAGTCTGACCTCATTTCGTCCTCTGTGTCTGTTGATTGTGACAAGAAACCCAAGACACAGGAGGGGTGCAGGGCAGAATTTGGCGCAGCTGTCTTCAGAGCCTCCCTCTCTGCATTGGTGTAACTTGTGTGCTGAAAAGATGCGCGTGTGTGTGTGTGTGTGTGTGCACACACACACACCCAGACCAGGCACTAAGGACCACGGGACAATGGGACAGCAGCATTCCCGTGGGGACTGCAGCTGTGCATAGTGAGACAGGGCAAAGGTTTGAAGCTGATGGGTAGAGACTGCGCTGTTCTGCTCTCCGAGGCTGTGCTGGGCGGCAAGGGGGGGGGGGGGAACTACTGTAACTACTGGAGGTTAGTACGTGTAACAATTGTCTCTCGTTCCCTAGCTGCTTCGATTCTGTGAGACCGCTGCCACTGCATGAAATCCCAGTGTCGGTGAGCCTCCGGGTTGCTTCCATTTCCCGGCTTCTGTGAGGAGAGCAGTAATAACCACGAATGTGCAAGCGTCCCTGCGGCCGCGTATGGAGTCCTCTGGGCACATGCTGGGAGCGGAATATCTGGGTCATATGATGGTTCTATTTTTAAATTTCCAGGAAAACGGGTGGATCTGGAAATTATAATAAGTGAGGTAATTCAGTCTCAGAAAGACAAATACCACATGTTGTCTTTCATAGGCATATATAGTTATTTTTCATAGTTATTTATACATGTGAGTGTGCATGTGTGTCCATACCTACATGTACATATGTGTGCATGTGTAGATACGAATGTGAGTATAGGGCATGAAACTAGACAGGGTACCTACTATGGGGGGGGGGGTATTTCCTCAGGGAGGAGGGGGTAATAGAACGTGACATTAAAACAGGAAGGAGACTCCCGAGGTAGAAGAGACCAAGAGTAAGATGGGGGTGATGGGGAGAAGGAGGAGCTTAATAAAAACAAATTATGTTTGGAAATGCCAGCATGGAACCTATTACTATTACACTGGTTAATATATATATATATATATATATATATATATATATATATATATATAATATTATTTTATATTATATAAATTATATTATTTATATTTATATATAAATTATATAATTTATATAATTATTTATATATATATAAATAATTTTAAAATCTCTTGACTGTGTTAGAGAATGAGAGACCACTCGGGTATGAAGTCAGGGCCTTCTGCTGTTAGTATTGGGAATTGCTGGGTGTCCTAGTTGGTTGGTTTGTTGTTGTTGTTGTTTTGGGTGGTTTGGGTTGGATTTGGTTTTGTTGGATTTTTTGTTTGTTTGTTGTTTGTTAATTTGTTGTCAGCCTGACACAAGCCTGGATCGTCTGGAAAGTCAGTTGGGGAACTGCCTCTGTCAAACTGGCCTGAGGGAAGCCTCTGGGGAATTTTCACCATGGATGACTGATGTGGCAGGGACCAGGTCACTGCAGGCTGTGCCACCACTAGGCAAGTGGTCCTGGGCTCTGTAAGAAAGTAATCTGAGCAAGTCATGGGAACAAGGCATGGCCTCTACATCAGCTCCTGCCTCCAGGTTCCTGCCTTGAGTCTGCCGTGGCGTCCCCCTACAATGGACTGTGATTGAGATGTATAAGCCAAATAAGCCCCTGTCCTCTTCAGAAGGTTTCTTTGGTCATAGAAAGCAAACTGGCGGGAAGGGGGGCGGGGAGGGCTGGATAGATGGCTCAGCGGTTAAGAGCACTGACTGCTCTTCCAGTGGTCCTGAGTTCAAATCTCATCAACCACATGGTGACTCGCAACCATCCTTAATGAGATCTGATGCCCTCTTCTGATGTCTGAAGACAGCTACAGTGTACTTACATGTAATAAATAAATAAATAAACCTTTAAAAAAAAAAAAAGGGCAAGTGGTGGTACACACCTTTAATCCCAGCACTTGGGAGGCAGAAGCAGGCAGATTTCTGAGTTCGAGGCCACATACCTGGTATGTGGGTGGCAGCTCCCAGGAACTAGAGTAAACAGCCAAGAGGACCAGAACCCAACCCACCCAAGCTCTGTCTAGTCCTATCACCTTGAAATAGTGAAATCTTTCAGGGGGATTAAGTCCCAGCAGCCTTGAAGAATTTAAAAGACTTGTATCCAGGAATCCAGTAGCTGAGGGGGGGGGGGCGAGGGGTTGCTCAAAAACAGTCTTTAGAGTTGCTGTCTAAATGCTAGGCACGGCATGTCTAATCTGGGGACTCGGAGGGTAGCACTTTAACTGAGAAGGGAAATGGGTGGATCACCTGAGAAGAAAGGCTGAAGTGTAAGGGCCAGGTGGACTGGGCAACATCCAGCTGCTGCCTGCCGCTGCTCCTCAGCAAACACCAGGACGAACGAACGGATGGAGCTTGAGTGGGGTGCAAGATCTGTAAGACCCGAAAAACGAGGGCACCCCAGCACCCCATGCCTCGGAAGGCGACACCCATATCACTTGTGAGAAACGGTCTTGATGCAATAAGCAAGAGGATTTTTATTCCAGAGGCTCTGGGGTCCACAGTCATACACCAAACAGGAGTAGAGGACTGTGGGACCCCGACTGCAGAACTGGGACAGCTTTTATAAGTTTACAGCAAAGCCTGTCAATCACAAACCAGTCATTCCTTAGTATCGAGAGCCTGAGTAGTACAAGCCAATCGATTTGTACCACTCCATAGCTTTTAGGCCAATCAGTTTAAATTATCGGAGCCCACGCTCTATGGACCAATTAGTTTCCTATTTTCTTGGAGGTGCTGTGTGAACTCCTGGTAATGGTGTAAGTAGTTTACAGAAGCAAGATAAGCAGATAATTAGCTCATTTCCAGTTACCTTATGTGGCCAGGGTCACCTATTCAAGGCCTTTTTGCCTAGGTCTTAACAAAGGGCGGGCTCTGGAATATGAAGTGTTTGGGGCTCCTTAGAAGGCTGGAGTTAGAGCTTCTTTGGAGCGAGATAGCATTTTAAACTTCTGACTTCTTGGGGTCATTAGAGAGTTAGACTGTATTTTCTATCCTTTCAAATCCAAGAGGCGGAGGGGCACTTCCACGTGGCAGTAAGGAGCTGAGAAAGGAGCAAGGGGCCCTTTCTAACAGCGACAGAAGCTGCCTAACAACGGCAGGAGAACAGCGGAGACCTGGGCAGATCAGGACGGAGCATTCAGAAGTCAGTTCATGAGTATGGGGAGACTCAGGGTGCTAAGTAAGTAGGAACAGCCATATTTTAGGAGCAGGAGGATGGGGCCAAGAAGAAAACATAAGGCATAAAGTAGTGAAAAGGTGCTTGCTACACAGTTATGGGGCCCAAGGTCAATCCTTAACAGCCAGATTTAAAAAAAAAAAAAAAGCCGGTTGTGGTAGCAGGGTCCGTAATCCCAGAGCTGGGCCAGGTCAGGTTGGTCGGCCTAGCCGCCTAGCCTATCACTGACCTGAAGAGGTCAGCTCAGAAACTTTGGAAAATTCTGCCAGACCCCCTTCCCTCCAGAAGGGAGGGGCTAAATTACTTTACTTAAACCACAGGGAGGAGGGAACACCTTCCCAGAGCCACCTACCTCATTCCCTAGAGACCAAACAGTTTAAAAGTCACACTCTGTTAAGGCTCTCCAGAGTCTTACAGACCTAGCCTCCAGGCCAATGAGAGACCTGTGTCTAAAAACAATGTGGACAGCCCATGGGAGACAACACACAAGGCTGAACTCTGTCTTCCACATGGGGGGAGGGCGGCGTTCAGGAAAGACACATTCAAAAACCTCAGACAAGGGAACCATGGGTGGAGTTCCAACCCAAATTAGATGTTGGCTGGTGGGAGGAGAGCTCGCCTGTGCATCAGGCACTCCGGGCACTCTGGGACGTGGGGGAGGTGCTGTAGTTTTTCCACAAGGAGAACTTCTGCAGACCCACGCTTCTTGGTTCGATGTCTCTCAGGATAGCAGTCATCTCTGCAGATGGACTCCAGAGACCTACAATAAGGAAAACAACCAAGGGCAGAAACAGAGATACTGTGACCCAGAAAACCATGTGAACAGGGGCTGTAGGGAGGAGTAATCCAGCCACCACCAAAGCCACACGCATTTCCCAGAGCCTGAAGTTGACCGTCCAAGGGCACCAGGCTCTGGGGAGCAGCAGAGGAAGATGGTGGGTCTCCTCATTTCGATCACACCCCTCAGACAAGCCACCACAGCTTCACTTTTAATTCAGCAGTCCGTTGCTCAAGGCCTTTCTGAATTCTGCTCATATTCGTCCGGCCTGCCAGAGCCCCTGCTCTTATGAATATTTAAAAGGTCCAGCTGGGATTGCTTCTCTTCCATGAATATTTAAAAGGTCGACTTGGGATCTGCTTCTCACCGGCCAGCACAGGCTGACTTCAAGGTCACAAAGCTGAAGGGTAGCAAGTGACACAAAGGACCTGAAGAAAGTGTCACCCACCCACCTAAATAACTTAAAGGCGGTGTGAATTGGCAAGAGGACTAGGAATGAGGTAGAGAAACAGCTGAGAGGAATTCCACCTCACTCATTCATTCACTTATTCATTCATTCATCTACCTAGCTATCCATCCATCAAACCTCCACAGATAATACTGGGTACTTTCTAGGCTCTGAGAAGATAAAGAGGAGTCAGACAGAGTCTTTTCCTCTTTGGAGCTCAAAGGCAAGACGGTACACATGCAGACACCAAGACTGTGCACTGAGACACAGGCTTTTAGCGCAAGTCTTACCCATGTGTCTCCCTTTCTGTCCCTGCCTCTCTCCTGTGCTCCAACAGCACAAGTTCTGACCCCACACCACCAACACCCCACACATACTCCTGGGTTGTTTTCCAGCCGCCCCCTCCCCCAACCCCTTGCACATCTGGCTTCTCTTGCTCTTCCTAACACACACAGCAGGGAGTGAGTTCTTCCAGGGATCTATCTATCTGGCCCCCTCAGCATGACTGATGTTTCTCCTCTAGGCTCCCATAACCCCACAGGCTTCCTCTGACTTGTTTCCCAT
Organism: Apodemus sylvaticus; assembly: GCF_947179515.1. Lineage (NCBI taxonomy): Eukaryota > Metazoa > Chordata > Mammalia > Rodentia > Muridae > Apodemus > Apodemus sylvaticus. Next base: position 46,147,083 of record NC_067488.1, on the reverse strand, counting down.
TTGGTAGCTCCTATTTATCAATTCCGTCAAGCACAGGGCCTTGCAGCTGTGAAGCTAAGTCGGCCACCCTCTACCCTTCCCACTGCCGTTGCCAGGTGTGCCCATAGCAGAAACCTTACAAGGATCTTGCCATTTGCATCAACGGAACATGTATTCCTGAATTCTTTCTTTCTAAAAGATGTCATGTGTATGAATGTCTTGCCTGCATGTATGTATGTGTACCACATGCCTGCCTGGTGCCAGAGAAGGCCTGGAGAGGGTCTCCCTGGAACTGGAGCTGCCAGGTGGGCTCTGGAAACTGAACCCTGGTCCTTTGCAAAAGCCACAAGTACTCTGAATGGCTTGAGTCCCCCAGCAATACGTATTTAAGAAAAGAAAAGAAAAAAGAAAAGAAAAGAAAAGAAAAGAAAAGAAAAGAAAAGAAGAAATTATAGTCCTACAGTTACTAATCATTTATTTCCCCCTTGGAAACTGGTCTTGCTGCGTGGCCCAGGCTGACCTTGAATCCACAGTCCTGCCTTAGCATCCCCTGTGTGTGGGATTACAGGCACATGGCATCTTTATGATTTCTGATGTCTGTCTGATTCTGGAGAACTGATTCTCCTGTTGGTGTCATTTGACTTTGGCCTGAGGGGTTTGTTTCTGCAAATAGGCAGACATTTCTGAAGACGGTGGCCTCTTTGCTCTCCCCTCCTCCGTCCTCCCCCCCCTCGGTCCCTCCCTCCCTCCCTTTCATGCTCCTAAATGATTTGTCTGGTGCCAGAAGAGGTCAGATTAGGATGTCAGAACCCCTGGGGCTATAGTTACAAATGTTTGTGAGCCACCATATGGGTGCTGGGAATTAAAACTAGGTCTTCTCTGTCAGGGCAGCCAGACTGATGAGCCTTCAGCCCCATCATGGCCTGGCTCTCCTTTATCTAGAAATCCCATTGCCATGATGGTTATGTTTGTTCGTTTAAGACAGGATCTCCTGTAGCCCAAGCTAGCCTTCACCTAACTATGTAGCTAAGGATTGCCCTGAACTCCTGATTTTCTTGCCTCTATCTTCCAAGTGATGCGTAAGTTCTGTGCTACCCAGTGTGTGTACTGCTGAGGATCAAGCGTGCTAGTATCTACCAACTGAGCTACATCAATCGTTTTCATTCCTGAAAGATAATTTTCTTCTAAATATAGGATTAAAGCTGGCAGGCTTTCCCCAACCTGCTAATGATGCTGGGCTGGTGTCTTCTAGCTTCCCTAGGGCTTTGAATGACTCTCTTTTGAGTATTTTCCATCAACTCAGCAGGTGGCTCCAGTCCCCCGCAGCCACTATAGACCCAGACAGAAGAATACCTGCTGGGATCCCCCTGAATGGGTCCCTTTGATGGGGCCTTGATGTCAGGGGTTACAGCGCAGCACAGCTTCAGTGGCACGGATGAAATAGGAAGGGTTAAGAGTTTGTGGTGTCTGCAGGCCCCAGGGGGTACCCGGCAGCCAGGTGGATAGAGAGAGGGTGGGGAGGTGGGGAGGGGGAGAGGGAGGGGGAAGGGAGGGAGAGAGAGAGACAGACAGAGACAGAGCAGAGGGAGGAGATGGGGAGAGGAAGGAAACAGAGGGAGAGAGAGAGAGAGGGAGAGAGAGAGAGAGAGAGAGAGAGAGAGAGAGGCACAGGCTGAAGAGTAGCAGGACCCACACGTCTACACCTTTATTTGGTGCACAGAGTAATACAAGCACATTTCCTGTGAAATATAGAATTAGAAACTGTGTCAAAGGTGATGCCACTGTGCTTCTGCCAGAAGAAAAAAAATCAAACTTGTATTTAAAAATAGATGCCGGAGTGGCCCCTTGTTCTGGAAAGACTCAGTGAAGCAGTATTGAACAAAATCAGAACAGGGAAGTGGGAAGGGTTGGGTGGGAAAACGGGGAGGGAAGGGGACTGATGGGACTTTCGGGGAGTGGGGGTCCAGAAAAGGGGAAATCATTTGAAATATAAATAAATATATCAATAAATTTTTTAAAAATTTTAAAAAAATAGATGCCAAGGGGGCTGGAGAGATAGCTCAGTGGTTAAAAGCACTGGCTGCTCTTCCAGAGGTCCTGGGTTCAATTCCCAGCAACCACATGGTGGCTCACAACCATCTGTAGCAATGGGATCTGATACCCTTTTCTGGTGTGCCGACAAACATGCAGACAGAACACTCATATACAAAAATTGATTAATTAAAAAGAAAATAGGAGCTGGAGAGATGGCTCAGTGGTTAAGAGCACTGACTGTTCTTCCAGAGGTCCTGAGTTCAATTCCCAGCAACCACATGGTGGCTCACAACCATCTGTAATGGGATCCTATGCCCTCTTCTGGTGTGTCTGAGGACAGCTACAGTGTACTCACATACATAAAGTAAAAATAAATCTTTTTAAAAAATAAAAGAAAAAGAAAATAGATGCTGAGGGCTGGGCGTGGTGGCACACACTTTTAATCTCAGCACTGGGGAGGCAGAGTCAGGTGTGTTTCTGTGAGTTCGACGCTAGCCTGGTGGAAATAATGAGTTTCAGGATAGCCAGGACTACATAGAGAGACCCTGTCCCCAAAGCAAAACCAACAAATGGGTGCAGAAACCGTCTATAGTAACCACACACTTGCCTCACACAGCTTCTTACCTGAGCACTCCTGTTTGTGTGTTGACATGTATGTAACATGTATATAACACATAGGCAACATGTGTGTAATGTGTTCTCGGGATGATTTTAAAGTTTTACATGTAGTTTTGGTTTCCAGCAGGTTTACTATGATGGACTTAGGGGAACTTGTATGTTGACTCTGGAATCCACAGAACCTCTTATAAATGTCTATTTCATTCCTTTCACCAAACTCGGGAAGGCTTTGACCATTATTTCTTTAAATTTTTTTTTCACATACTATTCCCTCTTCTGAGACCCCAGTCCTCCCAGTGCCCATTATACTTCCTATAGGGAGAGAAGGGGCTCCTGCCTGAGAGAAGTTCTGAGTGAACGTGTGCTGTTGACATGAACTGGCCTCGAACACCTGCTCCCCGGGCGCTGATATCAAAGGTGGGCACTGCCATGCCAGGCGCACAGCCATGATCTGGAGGGCTCATTAGGGCCTCCCCCTGTGTTTCCTTCACCACCACTGTGAGGGCTTAAAAAGAGGAGGATGGGGGGTTAAGGGAGTGTGGCACAGCAGCGTGGAGAAGGGGATGCCCAGGCAGGCCCTTGCCTGGGCACCTCTGCCCCCTGAGGGACCACACACACACACAGGCATGGTATAGAATAGGTTTATTCAGAGTAGAGGATGGGAGTTAGTGGGAGAGAAAGGGAGAGAGACAGAGAGAGAGAGAGAGAAGTGGAGTGGAGGCCGGCCATCACCACGTGGAGGAGGGGGGAGGAGAGCCCCAGGGGCAGAGAGGTGAGAGAATGTGGGAGAGCAGAGAGAGAGAGGGAGAGGAGGGGCAAGTAGCCCCTTTTATAGTGGGCCAGATCTCTAGGGCGGGGCATACCTGGCTATTGCCAGGTAGGTGTGGGGTGGAGCTTAGACAAAACACCAACATAAAATGTTAGTTTTTCTGCGCAAAGGTCCTGCCTACTCCGTAGCACAGGTTACCTGTCTGCCCACCATGCGGGCCGCGGGGATGCGATGGAGACGTAGCCCACAATGAGATACACCAGGCCAAACAGTTCCACGTGGGACTTTATTTAAGATGGGGAAGGGGGTAGCGGGCGGGAAGAAGGAAGGAAAAAGAGAGAGAGAAAGAAAGAGGAGGAGAAACGCTGCCCAGTTATATGTGGGTGATGACGTAATTACAGGTAAAGGTGGGCCATTGAATTCTGGGTATATGGCGGCTGTTGCCTTGGCAACAGACCTATACACCGTCCTAATTGTTGCCTGTAGGACATCACAGGCCTCGCAGGTCTCGGTACCAACAACCACAGCCAATTAATTCCTTTGCCTCAAACTCCCATCCTCGATTCTTCCCTGAAGGTGTTCTGGGGAATCTCTGCTTTGAACAGAAACTTCTTTCACCAGAATTAAAGTCAGAGCCAGCAGGCAGCTTTCTTGTTAACCTCCAACTGTGTGGACAATGTCTCTATTTCTCCCTCACCTGGGCTCACAGCTCGTCAGTGAGGCTGGAGAGATGGCTCCGTGGTTAATATCACTGGTTGGTCATACCAAGGATTTGGGTTCGATTCCCGACACTCACATGGCAGCTCACAACTGCCTGTGACTTCAGGTGCCGCCCTCTGGCCTCTATGCGCACCAGGCATGTACATATTGCACGTACATACATGCAGGCAAAACACCCACTCACGTAAAACAAATATTTAAAAAATAAAATTTAAAGAAGCTTTCAGTCAGAGTTATTTCTGGAATTCTTCATTTTCAGCTCGCAGCTGATCCCTGGTCACTGAATCCTTGAAAAGCAAGAAAGAGAACAGAGAAGGAAAGGCGCTGGGTCTTCACAGATGTCTGTGTGAAAACTTGCCCCAGATAGGTCTCGAAACTTAACTGTGCTGGGAGTCTGAATGGCACCACGGTCTTCTGTGTCAATCTTCCTTCTTTTAACGTCTAAATTTTATTTATTTTTATGTGCACTGGTGTTTTGCCTGCGTGGGTGTGAGTGTCAGATCCCCTGGAAACTCGAGTTAGAGGCCGTTGTGAGATGCTATACGGAGGCTGGGAATTGAACCCGGGTCGTCCAGAAGACTAGCCAGCACTTTTTTTTTTTCCCCGAGACAGGGTTTCTCTGTGTAGCCCTGGCTGTCCTGGAACTCACTCTGTAGACCAGGCTGGCCTCAAACTCAGAAATCTGCCTGCCTCTGCCTCCCAAGTGCTGGGATTAAAGGCATGTGCCACCACAGCCCGGCTAGCCAGTATTTTTAACTGCTGAGTCATCTCTCCAGCCCCCTCCCTATGACAATGCTATATTAGAGACTTGGGGATAAAAGCAAAAATCAGATTAAACAAAACAACCGTAGGGCCATATTCTGGGGCACCTGTTACACCTGTTACTCTGTGTCCTGACTCAGAGCCCGCTGAGGTAGGGCCTGGAGTCCGTAGGAGATGAACTAAGGTTACAGGTAGGTGGTGCCGGTACCAAAGGAAAATATGCAGCCCGTGTCGAGCTAGAGCCCCCAGCAGGTCCCCAGCACGACTGGAATCTCAAGAGTGGGGTGAGGCTGGACTTGGCCAGCGCAGGGTGGGGCTGATGATCAGGACGCAGCCACTTCCTCCTGTGTGGTTTCAGTTTCCCTTCCCGTGTCTCTCGACTCTTGGATGCTAGAGTGCGCAGCTGGCTAAACATCGGTCACCCAGATCCTCAGATGCTCTGTGATCCCAGGGCCAAAATGGGAGCACTGCTTCCCTCCCAACCTTCCTCCGCATGGCCCTTAAAGGAAGTGGTCACTGTCTCATCTGGAAAATGAGGACTCAAGGCGCGGGGCATGTAGGTGACCCCGCTGAGGTCACGGCCTGGATTCCAATCTAGGTTCTCTTCACTGACTAGAAGATCAACGTTTTCCTGGATACAAAGGGCCAGAGACCTGAAGGAAAGCGAGCCGACAGTGTGCTGGGCTGCTGGCTGCATCCCAAAAGACCCGTGGCCAGGGAGAAGTCCAGAATGTAAACGCGATCGGCAGAGATCTGAAAGAAAAGTGAGCTAACCACGGGGTTACCAAACAGTACAGACAGTACAGAGCCCTCCCTGAATCCTCTGGCCAAGCTGTGTGGGATCTGGGACAATGGAAGCCTGCACAGCTCCAGTAAGGACAGCAGGGGGCACTGTCGGCACACTCGACCTCAGTCGGCACTGCGCCACTGCAGTCCTGGGGACCTGGAAACCAGCACCCACAGAGGAGCAGCTGCCAACGTCAGCAGTAATTGGAGCCTACAAAGCCCGAGGATCTGTGAGGGGCCGCGACTAGGAAGAAGGGGGAGCCTCTAAACTGAAAACATACCAGAATCGACGAGGTTCTGCATCCAACGGAATGGGAGAGGCCAGAAGAACAAGGGTTCTGTGAGGCTTCCCCATCAGTGTAGACAATCCCGTGCCCTGATTCCATCAAGACCAGATGCCGTTCCTGGAGGGGGGAAAATAGGTCCCTGGGCTGTTTGGGTTCAGGCCCATCTGAGACAGGCACCCAGTGTTCCCACGCCTCAGCCCTGCCTGAGTCCAGGCAGTCCAGGAGGATGAACCTTTGTGTGCCTCCTCCTCCTCGCTACCCTCCACTTCCCACTTTCTAGCTGAGCCTCCACATCTCTGGCCTAGGCAGCCATTTTTGAAACCATCGGGGTAGTTGCTAGGGCTGCCGGCCTCATTCTTCCAACCTCCCTTCTTTCTGAATGTGGTAGGATTCTTTTCTGATTTCTTGACCTCAGGTAAGAATAGACAGCCAGAGGTTGTGGAGATGACTCGGTATGAGAAGGGCTTGCAGCAAAGGCATAAAGACCCGAGTTCGAATCCTCGTCACCTATATAAAAAGCTGTGCACCTGAAATCCCAGCACTGGGAGGTGCAGACAGACTGATCCCTGGGGCACACTGGCCAGACAATCTAGTGAAATGGGTGAGCTGCACATTTAGTGAGAGACCCTGTCTTAAAAAAATAAGGTGAAGGAGCTGGAGAGATGGCTCAGCGGTTAAGAGCACCGCCTGTTCTTCCGAAGGTCTTGAGTTCAAATCCCAGCAACCACATAGTGTCTCACAACCATCCGTAATGAGATCTGACGCCCTCTTCTGGTGTGTCTGAAGACAGCTACAGTGTACTTACACATAATAATAAGTAAATCTTTGGGCCAGAGCGAGCACGGTTAACCGGAGCGAGCACGGTTAACCGGAGCGAGCAGGGTTGACCAGAGGGAGCAAAGAAAAGTCCTAAATTCAATTTCTGGCAACCACAAGCTGGCTCACAACCATCTGTACAGCTACAGTGTACTCATCCATCTGTACAGCTACAGTGTACTCATATGCATAAAAATAAATCTTAAAAAAAAAATGTGGACTGTGCTCTGGCCCCCACTGGGCTCAGGTCTGGAGATGACACTCTGCAATCTACCACGCATAGCAGTGGTGACGGAGAAGACAGAGTCCTGTCTGGCGGAGGAGGGAGGACTGTGGGGGATGCAGCACTGTAGGCTGCTGGGCCTCCTGCCTGGGTAGGCAGGATGGCGTCGAGCCGGTTGGCCGCCGTGCGGCTTCTTTCCTCCGAGTCATAGCCCTGCCTGAAGACCTGGGACGTTCACTCTGCTGCGCCACAAAATGCATAATGCAACCTGTTTCCCAGCTTGTTCGGAGCAATTTCAAGTGACAGACGAAATGATCCCTTTGAATTTTTCTCAGGCTCGTGCTGCTTGCCGCGGCGTACCTGGCGAAGCACCTAATCAGAGGAGAAAATGAATGAGGCTTCCCGCGCGAGTGGCTCTGCTCCGTGCTACCGCTACCCGATCATCCTCCACATTCAAGTCATTCCCAGTGATGATGTTCATGTCATGTTTCCCCCATTAAAATATAATTTCTTTAAAAACTATTTGCTTCCCTCCCACCTTTTTTTTTTTTTTTTTTGAATGCCTAGGCCAGCTTGGTGTAAAAAAGAATGCTAGAAAGCAGGTGTTGAAACTGGAAGCTTCTGGATTCAGATGGTAACCTTGGTACATCCTAGCTAGGTAGCCTTAGCCTCTGAATGCAATGAGATTACTAATACTGAACATGACAATGGCACAAATCCATAGGACTGTGGAAAGGACTAAGAAATCACCTGCCAGCCGGGTGGTGGTGGCACACACCTGTAATCCCAGCACTCTGGGAGGCAGAAGCAGGTGGATTTCTGAGATGGAGGCCAGCCTGGTCTACAGAGTGAGTTCCAGGACAGCCAGGGCTACACAGAGAAACCCTGTCTAGAAAAAAAACAAAAACAAACAAACACACAAACAAACAAACCACCTGCCAAAAAGCCCAGTGTCGTTTCTGACATATAGTAGTGGTACTCTTTTTTCTTAATAATTCTAGCTAATGTCAGGAGTCACACACTTTCATAGCAGTCTGCAAGTATCCCGATGATCTATACGAGTTTTTTGTTTTTGTTTGTTTTTTGTTTTTTTGTTTTGTTTTGTTTTGTAGCAGTCAGGAGAGGCAAGGTTATGCTGCTGTAACAAACAGTCCCAGCAGAGTCCTGTTCATGCTGCATGTCCCGTCATGACTTGTCTCATTTCTTGGACCCAGGGTTATAGAGCAGCTAGTGTCTAGGATAGCACAGATTGTCATAATGCAGAAATAGCTGATCTATCAGCATTAAGTGCTTGGCTTAGAAACACACACTTTCATTCAAAGCTCCTTGGGCAGAGGTGGTTATACATACTTGTGTGACTACAAGTGTGAGTATGTGCCCATGTGCACACATGGAGGCCAAGGGATAATACTGGGGGTCTTCCTCTACCATTCTTCACCTTATTTTTTTTAAATTCTTTTTTTTAAAAGGAGGGTGGGGAGCTGGGCGGTGGTGGCACACGCCTGTAATCCCAGCACTTTGGGAGGCAGAGGCAGGCAGATTTCTGAGTTCGAGGCCAGCCTGGTCTACAGAGTGAGTTCCAGGACAGCCAGGGCTATACAGAGAAACCCTGTCTCGGGGAAAAAAAAAAATCCAAAAAAAAAAAACAAAAAAGGAGGGTGGGGTGGGGGGTATGGGGGCGGAGGGCTTTTCATCTTTCACTCTGCAGTGCCTTATACACAGAGGCTGGCGGGCAGAGACTATGACTTGGAGAGTGGCCTCTGGAATAGGAAAGCCCTGAGCTCAACATCCAGGAGAGAGCAAGCAGATGATGTCATTTCTTTTCTTTTCTTTTCTTTTTTTTCTTTCTTTTTTCTTTCTTTTTTTTTTTTTTTTTTGGTTTTTTTTTTTTTTTTTTTTTTTTTTTTTTTTTTTTTTTTTTTGGTTTTTTTTCCCCGAGACAGGGTTTCTCTGTGTAGCTCTGGCTGTCCTGGAACTCACTCTGTAGACCAGGCTGGCCTCGAACTCAGAAATCCGCCTGCCTTTGCCTCCCAAATCCTGGGATTAAAGGCGTGCGCCACCACCCGGCAATGATGTCATTTCTGTCCGTTTGTTTCTTCACTTGTAAAGTGGGGATGGACTAGGGGAGCACCCTTCTCATATGGTTGTCATAACAATTAAACAAGTCAGCGCATGGTCTGCGTTTACTCCATAGCCTGCCTTACAGTCAGAACATAATTCACAATTATTAATTATAATTAAATACTATGCATACGCTGGACTGAATTGGCGTGGCTGGGATGAGAAATTTCAAACTTGCAAAATGCTCAGATTGGGGAGCGGGCGGTGCCACGCTCTAAAAGGAAAAGATTCTTTTCTTCTGGAGCTGTCACATCATTTCCTTCCTAATAATGAGCTCCCCGGACTCATTGAAATACAAATATTTGAAAACAACACAGCAGAACCCTTTGGTGAGTCTGCATCCATTCAAACGCAGCCACGGCCTCTCTCAGCGACAATGGGGACGGGATGGACTGGGACAATAGTTATTGAGTGCTGCTGACTGTATGTATGCCAGGTGCTGAGCTAGGTGCCAGGAAGGCAGCTGAGAAGAAAGCAGGGACCTCCTCCAATCCCTGCCCTCCTCCTGGCGGGATCGATACGAGGAGGAAGGCCTTCTCTTTCCCAGCCCTGATTCCGGGCTGCCCGGAGTGACTGCGTTCACAGATGAAGTCTGCGGCCTGCAGCAAGCCCTGCCTGGGTGACCTTGGGGGCACACGGACATGTCCTTTGCTTTAGGTTTTTTTTTCAGAGGCAGGACTGGCCCTCCTCTCCTCAGCTTGACTGGCTGTCAAGGGATGAATGTAATGAGCCATCTGGCCCTCTCCCCACCCCCACCTCCCAAACTCTAGTCCCTCTGGTGTGTGGATGTGACTTCAGGATGTACCACCCTGAAGTGGAAGGGGTACCAAGGACCTGGACCTTCCAGTGCCTCCTACTGAACATGGCGACTTGCAGAGGCTGGCTTCCCTCTCCTCCCTCCCTCCACGGCTGCCTGCACCTCAGCCGGGAGATGGGTGGCCAGAGCTGCAGTCCGGCTGCAAAGCCAGTTTCCTCCAAGGGACGCTAACTGGCCCATGACCTTGGCCTCATTAGCTTAGAACTCTCCACCTGAGCTGCCTGGATGAGGGCCAAGCAGAGAAATTAGCTCAGCCCACAGGCCCCCGGGAGAGGTGTCAGGCAAAAATAGATCAGAGAGAAGCAGAGACTCCTTGAGCAGGAGGGCCCACAGAGCCTATGGGCTCTGGCATTGTCCTACCTCTGCAGATGGAGGATGAAGCCCGGGAGAGGAAGGTCATACTGTCACCAGTGCAGGCCTGGGTGAGAATGGTCTCCAGGCTGCCAAAGTCACATTCCTCCCCCACCTGGACATCCCGTCAAGCCGTGATAAGAAAGAGATGAAAACTACCAGCAGACACTAAGAATCGCAGACAATGGAATCATTAATTACAAGCCATTTGTTGGTTTTGCTTTTATTTACACACACACACACACACACACAGAGCATATAAAGAAGTGAAACTAAAAGTGGCCTGTAAGAAATGGCTGTTGGGCTGGAGAGATGGCTCAGCGATTAAGAGCACTGACTGCTCTCCCAGAGGTCCTGAGTTCAAATCCCAGCAACCACATGGTAGCTCACAACCATCTGTAATGGGCACAGATGCCCTCTTCTCAGGTGTTTGAAGGAAGTGACAGTGTACTCATATAAAGCAAACAAGCAAATACATGCTTTAAAAAGAAAAGAAAAGAAAATGGCTGTGAATAATCAAATATATAAAGAGAGGCAGTAAACTTGATATGCCAAGGCATAGCCATGGAAGGCCTCCCTTCTCTGAGGAAACATGGAGAGGGATGGGGGGAGGGGAGATAAAAGGGAGGGACTGGGAGCTTTGGTCAGGATGTAAAGTAAATCAATTAATTAATCAATAGCATTGAAATAAGAGAGGCAGTGCTGTATGCTAGCTAAAGGAGACCTCTGCTGCTTGCATTGAAGTCCCAGGCCCCTCCTTACTGGGCAGGTGACTTCAAGCAGGTTGTTCAACCTCTGGGCCTCACCTGAACAGCAGAGAGAAGAGCAGAGCCTGCTGAGGCTGAGCGAGCAGGAGTAGGAAGAAGAGCTCCCCCAACCCCGCCTGCATGAACCACTGGAAGCCAGGACCAGCGCAGAACAGCACCAGTCAGGGTTTGCCAGGAATGTCAATGCCACAGACAGAAATCAAAAGAGGAGCAAATTTGCTAGCCTGGACTGTGTGCTCCAAGGTAATCAGCATTGGCAGCTCTCTTGGAGCCTTACGGGGAAACAAGCTGTGCAAATGTGTGTGCACGTATGTGTGTGTGTGTGTGTGTGAGCATGTATGTTTGTGCATGAGTTCTGTGTGTGCGTGTGGGGAAACAAGCTGTGCAAGTGTGTGTGCACGTATGTGTGTGTGAGCATGTGTGCTTGTGTATGTGTCCTGTGTGTCCATGTGTGTATGCATGCTTTTGTGTGTGTGTGTATGCATGTGCCATGTGCAGGACCATACATGCGTGTTTGCTTGTATATGTGTGTTTGGGCATGTATATGTGTGCATGTGGTTGTGTGTATTCATGAGTATGTATGTATGTGCACATGCATTGGTGCATGTGCATGTTTGGATGCATGTGTGTGTGCATGTGTAAGTGTGCATGTGTGTATGTGTATGCACGTGCCATGTGCAGGACCATACATGCGTGTTTGCTTGTATATGTGTGTTTGGGCATGTGCATGTGTGCCTGTGGTTGTGTGTATTCATGAGCATGTGTGTATGTGCACATGCGTTTGTGCATGCGCATGTTTGGATATGTGTGTGTGTGTGTGTGTGTGTGTGTGTGTTGAGAAATATCCTCTTAAGGATAGCATCAAAGCATCTGCCTTTTACTGCTTCTGCACCCTGCCTCATCCCAAGGGTTCCACATCCAGGTAGCTTTCCCTTTCATCTGGTTTTGAAGGACGCCTTCTGTTGAAAGGCTCCGCAGTACTCAGCTTATTACTGGCTCTATGTACTGAACCCGACCCCAGGAGAAGATGGTTGCAGCGCCGCTGGGGGGGGGAGGGGCGGGGGGGCGAAGGGGAAGGAGGGGGAAAGAGGGGGGAGGAGTGATGGGGGAGGAGTGACGGGGGGGGGGGAGAGTGATGGGGGAGGAGTGACGGGGGAGGAGTGACAGGGGGGAGGAGTGACGGGGGGGGGGGGGAGGAGTGACGGGGAGGGGTGACGGGGGCGGAGGAGTGCCGGGGGGGGGCGGGGGGGATGGAGTGACGGGGGGGGGGGCAGGGAGGAGTGACTCTGCTTGGCTTAAGCGGAGGAGGGCGCTGCACAGAAGCAGGCTGAGGGGAAACGCTGTGGCTTCGAGGCTCAGCCACGAGGCTTGATGCAAACGAAGAATGTTGCTCCTGTGTGGACACCATTCACCTCTGCACCTCCCGAGCTCACAGCCACTGCCTATCGTTAGAATCTTGCGTGTGGGGACGGCTAGAGCTGAAGGCAGTTCTCCGGGATCACACCTTAGTACAGCCAGAGCACAGCAGTCGCCCCAGCACTGAGCGGTGCGCCTGCAGTGGGCGGGCCTTCCGTGCTTGATCCTATAGGAAGTGACACGCCCCCAAGCTGCCTGCAGAGATGGGTCCTCTTGTCAGTTCCTTTTCTGCCCCTAGCTGTGGCTAATGCAGTGAGTGGTTCTGGGGTCAGGGATGAAAGAGGTCCTCTGAGCAGTCCGAGTGTGCTCAGGGCCATGAGGAAGCAGGCTTGTGGAGCCAAGGGCAAGGCTGGGCTTCAATGAGAGCTGGCGGAAGAGAGCTTAGGTCCCTGCTCGGCCCCCAGTCATTGTCCAGTCCGATTCCAGGTCTCCTTTGGAGAGAAGCTCAGTTCATCCCCTGTGTATCTATAGGAAATCACCATGGTTACCAAATATCCCTTTACTTAATAAGGTCCCTCTTCCCACCCTGCGGCCTCACCCGAGGGTTCTCCCCTGCTTGACCGAACCCACTGTTTGATCAAGTGTGTGTGGGAGGACTAGCCCTGGACCACCCCTGCATAGCTTGTTACTAAAGCCCGCGGCGTCACAGACTACCCTGGTCTCTAACTAAGGTGTACTTGTCAACCGGCTAGGTGTGGCTCCAAAGGGGAAAATGGAAGCAGATTCCCTACCTCATACTGTATAAACCAGTTCTGGGCAGAAACCTGAATGACAAACCCTCTAGCCTACTAGAAGAAAAGCAGTGGAACATAAGGGTTCCATGGCCTGCTTAGGACAGGGGAGGGTTTCTTGGTCCCTTTCTTTACGGGTTGTATTGTTGTTATTGTTGAGAAAAGACCACCCTAAGATCTCCAGCCTGGCCTTGAACTTGCCTTCTCTTACCTCAGCCTTGCGAGTACTGAGACCTGGGCTAGAATTTCACTTGTTTGTTCATTTATTTATCTATTTATGTATCTACATTTAGGGCACTGGGGATTGAACCTACAGCTTTGCACATGATAAGAAGGTGGTTAAGTACTCTACCACTGAACATGCCCCCATCCATTAAGGAAGGACTCTTGAGGGAAAAAAGAAGAAGCAAAAACCATTTGAACCATTCAATACAAAAGATTAACAGGAGGCATTAAGATGGCTCAGCAGAGCCAGGCGGTGGTGGCGCACACCTGTAATCCCAGCACTCTGGGAGGCAGAGGCAGGCGGATTTCTGAGTTCGAGGCCAGCCTGGTCTGCAGAGTGAGTTCCAGGACAGCCAGGGCTACACAGAGAAACACCGTCTTGAAAAAAAACCAAATCCAAAAAAAAAGATGGCTCAGCAGCTAAAGGCACTTGCTGTACAAACGAGGCAACCTGAGTTCAGTCTCCAGGACCCAGAAAGAAAGAAAGAAAGAAAGAAAGAAAGAAAGAAAGAAAGAAAGAAAGAAAGAAAGAAAGAAAGAAAGAAAGAAAGAAAGAAAGAAAGAAAGAAAGAAAGAAAACAAAAGAAGGAAGGAAGGAAAGAAGGAAGGAAGGAAAGAATGAACGAAAGAATGAATGAAAGAAAGAAAAAGAAAGAAAATAGAAGAAAGAAAGAAAGAAAGAAAGAAAGAAAGAAAGAAAGAAAGAAAGAAAACAAAAGAAGGAAGGAAAGAAAGAAAGGATAGAAGGAAGGAAAGAGGGAGGGAGGGAGGGAGGGAGGGAGGGAGGGAGGGAGGGAGGGAAGGAGGAGGAGGGAAAAGAGAGAGAGAGGGGAGAATCATCCAAAGGTGTCCTGTGTTCATTCGAACCTCCCCTTCCCCAGCCGTCCCCATTCCACCCCCGCCCTCTCTGCAGAAAGGCATTCAGCCCTGGCCGGCTCTCACCATGTGTGTCCACACACTTAGACTGTTCCCTGGCACAGGGGGAATTTAAGCACAGCCTGCTCTGGGCAGAAGCTTTTAATTTTTTTTTTTAATTTTTTAATGTACATGGGTATTCGTCCTGCATGTCTGTGTGTGCAACTCATGCTTGCCTGGTGCTCACAAACAGCAGCCGAGGGAATTCAATCTCCTAGGAATGGAAGTTACAGACTGTTGTGAGCTGTCATGTGGGTGCTGGGAACCGAACCCAGGTCCTCTGAAAAAACAGCCAGTGCCTTAGACCCTGAGCTATTCTTTCTGTCCTTTAGTACCTTTTATTCAACCCCTGTACTCTGTTGTTTGGATGTAAGTTTCTTAACTTCCTGACTGATTTTTTTTTTTTTGTCTTTTCTCAAAAGTCTTCATTTACAGCTGTGCAGTGGTGGTGCACACTTGGAAGGCGGAGGCGGAGGCAGAGGCGAACTGATCTCTATGAGTTCAAGGCTAGCCTGGTCTACAGAGTGAGTTCCGGGACAGCCAAGACTACACAGAGAAACCCTGTCTTGAAAAAAAATATTCACTTACATTAAAAAAAAAAAATACAATAAAGGTTCAGCCCTGGAGTCATCGTTGCCTGACATTTGTGCACATTTCCTTTGTTCCTTTTTATTATTAATTTTATTGTCATCAAAAGAGATATTTGACCTTTCACCTGTGGACACTTCCCTGTGTGTCTCCTGGAAAGGTGGCTTACATGCATTGGATATCTGTAAGACTGTATAGTGTGCTGGGCGGTGGTGGCGCATGCCTGTAATCCCAGCACTCTGGGAGGCAGAGGCAGGCAGATTTCTGAGTTCGAGGCCAGCCTGGTCTACAGAGTGAGTTCCAGGACAGCCAGGGCTAGCTATACAGAGAAACCCTGTCTTGAAAAAAACCAAATCCAAAAAAATCAAAAACAAAAAACAAAAAGCAAAAAAAAAACCAACAAAGACTGTATAGTGTACAACACTGATATTTCAGAGCATTTTAGTGTGTAATCTGCTTGCTGTACACACTTATGTAGCACGTTAATAAATACTACCAGTATACAGTGCACACACGGCATTTGCTCAGGAGATGTCCAGGATGCAGCTCTTTCCTCCAGCGGCAACATCTTCAGGGGAGGGCGTGGGAACCATTGTGTGAGCTAGCCTTCTAGGGGAGGGTAGAGAACACATCTCTACAGTCTAGCCTCTAACTACGTGGCAGCGGCTTCCAGCACAGGCAGGCCGCAGTAAGAAAACCCAGCTAGAGCGGTGTGTTTAACAGAGACTGACCCAGCTCAGAACAGCCCCAACAACCACATTAGCAGCACACCACAAAACCACCTCACTAAGGCAGGCAAAAATTAAGAAGCCCAGTGACAGCTGGTGTTAACCCATATCTAGAGTGACAGAGGTTCCCAGAGGCTGCTGGACTACAGACTGGTACCACAAACCTGGAAAATGGCATGGTGTTGCCTATGAAGTTGAATGGAAATGTGCTGTGACTTGTCCATTCTAGTCCTGCACACCTGCGATGGCTTGGCTGAAAAGTGTCCCTCATGGCACAAGTGTTTGGACACTTGGTCCCCAGTCATCGGTGCTGTGTGGGAACGCTACGACCTTGCTAGAGACCAAGCCATACTGGAGGAAGCACGTCACTGGGGGTGGGCTTTGAGGCTCCGTCACGTTACCCCACTTGCAGTTCATTCTATTTTCTGCACGTGGTTGAAGTGATCACCCAGCTTCCCGCCATATTGCTGCCGTGCTCCCCCACCCCGCCCCCACCATAATGGACTCACCCTGTGGAACCACAAACCAAAATAAACTCTTTCTTCCATAAGTTGATTTTGGCTCTGGTGTTTTATCACAGCAACAAAGAATACAGCACCCTAGAAAATGCACAAGGGGTTGGGCAGTGGTGACGCACGCCTTTAATCCCAGCACTTGGGAGGCAGGTAGATTTCTGAGTTTGAAGCCAGCCTGGTCTACAGAGTGAATTCCAGGACAGCCAGGGCTACACAGAGAAACCCTGTCTCAAAAAAAAAAAAAAATGCACAAGGGAATATGGACGACGTGACGTGTTTGTAATATGATCATCCACATGACAAGTCGGAAACCATCAAGGGGACCAAGGAGATGGCCCAGTAGATAAAGTCCTTGCTATGTAGGCATGACGGCCTGAGTTTAGATCCCTAAAACTTACATGAAAATCTGGGTACAGCATGTGTCTGTAACTCTAGCACTGAGAACAGAGAGATGGGAGGATCTCGTGGGCTTGATGCTCAGCCATCTATCTCCAGGTCCAGAGAGAGCCTGTCTCAGAACCCAAGGCTGAGGGGGCTGGAGTGATGGCTCAGTGGTTAGGAGCACCAAC
This sequence comes from Apodemus sylvaticus, assembly GCF_947179515.1. Taxonomy (NCBI): domain Eukaryota; kingdom Metazoa; phylum Chordata; class Mammalia; order Rodentia; family Muridae; genus Apodemus; species Apodemus sylvaticus. Next base: position 46,130,346 of record NC_067488.1, on the reverse strand, counting down.
TGCTCTTTCAGAAATCCTGAGTTCAATTCCCAGTGTAGGACCTCCTTTTGGGGAGACTCCCACTCCATTTTCGGGCTAGTGTACACCCAAGGAAATGCGAGAGACCGACTTGATGCAAATGCATGAGATAGTTTATTATCAGAGCTCTGGGCCAACACGTTTCTCACACAGGAGACAGAGGAGTCGATCCTGAGGCTCAAAAGTTAGGGGGCTTATATGGGAAAAGTCAGGGGGGTTGTGGGGGGGGGGCGGCATGGTTACACGTGATTTGCTGATTCAAACATTGGTGGGGGATTCTGGCGCGCAGGGTGGGTTTTTTTTTATTTTTATTTTATTTTTTTTTTTTGGCATACGTGCAGATTGGGCCATCAGCAATGTAGGAGGGTGGTTTATTTTTGTTAGCAGGAAGGTCACTTTGACATTAGTAAACTGCATCCAAGGGACAGGAGACAGGAGACTCCAGTCCAGATAGTGTCTGACCCATAGGAGTTTTCCCAGGCATGCCCCTTATCTTTTATGGCCGGTCTGTTTGTGGAATGGCTCAACCACAACCTTGCTTCAAGCTTGTCCGGTGTGCCCCGGCTCTAGTCTGCTTGCTGCCTCAACTATGGATTCTGAAAAGTCCCAACTCCCTTCACCAGCAACCACATGGTGGCTCACAACCATCTGTAATGGGATCTGATGCCCTCTTCTGGTGTGTGTGAAGACAGCTGCAGTGTACTCATATAAAATAAATAAATAAATCTTTTAAAAAAAAAACAACCAAAGTTAGAGCCATAGAAGAGATCAACATTGATCTGGGCTCCATGTACCAGCACATAGACAACATATACATGCACACACATATGCATACGTATGCACATACATGGACACAATCCAAATATCCTTTAGTAACCAAATGTAGAAACGGGTTAAAAGGCTCGTACAGTCATGGGCTAGAATAGTCTATGGAGAAGAAAATGCTTAAAGCAGAAAGGCTACTTATATGACCTGAACACAGTCAGGAGCCATCGATGGCTCGTTACACACATGGTGATACAACTAAGGCAGATAGAAACCATCAATGTAAAGCAAAGAGACACTGTCATGGCCACGCAGGGTGTGTGCATGGAGCCATGATGGAGAGGCACGCAACTCGCTTAAGATCTTGAAACACTGGAGGCTAAAGGGAGGGGCTACAGCTAAGAGTACTTACTGACTTGCAGAGGACACAGGCTTGGTTCGCACGCAGCACCCACAGGGTGGTGTACCACTGCCACTTGGAACTCAGTTCCAAGGGATCTGACGCCCTCTGGCCTCCGTGGACACATAAACACATGGTACACATAAAATTATACAGGAACACATACATGCACATGAATAAAATGAGCATATAAATTAAAAAATTTAAGGATATTGAAAAATTTTTCTCACACTAGTAGTATCTACATAGGAGTATCCTGCATTATTTTTTAAAGTATTTTTTATATTATATATATATTGTTTTTAAATTTTGCATTTGTACGGGTGTGTGGAGTGGTTTTGTGTGTGTGTGTGTGTGTACAGGCATCTGGAGGCTAGAGGTTAAAGTCTGGTGTCTTCCTGGATTGATATTCCATTTTATTTACTGAGGCACAGTCTCTCCTGTGGATTAATTAGTGCTCTTTAGAGAGGCACCGGAGAGATGACCTTTCCCTCAGTCATGTGAGGTTAAAGAAAGAAGCAAAAAGGAGGTCTTCACTTCATTCCTTCAGGAACCAAATCGGCCAGCACTTGACCTGGGTTGTCTGCCTTCAGACTTCTGAGAACTGCATGTGTGTGTGTGTGTGTGTGTGTGTGTGTGTGTGTGTGGTGTGTGTGTGTGTGTGTGTGGTGTGTGTGTGTGTGTGTGTTTAAGCTGCTTGGGCTGTGGGACTGTGGGCTGTGTCACATTCTGAGCTGCTGGGGCTGTGGAGCCTAAACTCAAGGGCTGTGGATAGAAGCTGATATTTTTTTCACAACTAGGATAGTCAGACCAAAGCTCAAGAAAGTCTGTGGAGCCCAAAATGGAGATCACGGGATGCTGGGGCAGGCTGAACACCATCCTTGTGGGTCATTTCCGACCAGGGGAAATCTAGAAAACACACACACACTCACACACACACACACACACATACACTCACACTCACACTCATATACCCCCACACACATTTACACACACTCACACACCCACACTCTCACACACACACTCACACCCACATACACACACTCACTCCTATACACACATTCATACTCACTCCTACACACACATACACACACTCACACACCCACATACACACTCACTCCTACACACATACTCATACTCACTCATACATACACATAAACACTCATACACCTTCATACACACATTTACACACACTCACACTGTCACACACTCATACTCACACACACACTCATTTGTACAGACTTTTTTTCCCCATACTTGCACACCTGGCAGAATTCAAGGGAAGCCACAGATGCTGTCCCTGCATCTGGGAAGTGACATTCCCTGGGGCTGCTGGGATTTGAGCTGTTTTCAAAGGCAGCAAAATCTATAAGGTCAGAGCCCTGCAAACTTGAGAGGGATTCCCCGAGCCAGTGAGAGCATCAGGGTCCCAGAGCTCCAGTCAACTGTGGCTGCAACCTCGGTGAGGCCACTTGACCTCTCTGACCCTCGATGTCTTCATTGGAAAAATTGGGACGATAATGTATTCCGTGTGCCCTAGATCCACACTGTCCTTAGTCTGACAAACAGCTCAGGAGATGCCTGGGGGCCTCCAGCAGGACAGTGGCAGCGCATGACCCAGCTTCAAGCACACTGTCACACACATGGAGAAGGCCTGTCTTGGGGGGGGGGGGGCTGAGCTCTCCTCCCTCTGTAGTACTGAGCAGCACAAGCATTTTTAAAGGCCCGCCCGACCTTGTGCTCAGGATGCGGGCACAGGCACAGGCAAAGGCTGGGACCACACACTCTTCTCTAATCTTCGGCCTCAGGCTGGAGCCCAGGGAAGACAGTGGCCCCACTCCATCTTGGCGACACTAGAGAAGGCCGGGGGGGGGGGGGGGGCGGACAATTATAAAACCGGACCGAGGAGGCTAGCCCAGCTCCGCCCTCCAGTCCCTTCGCCCCCTCTCCCTTCCCAAGGCTGCCTCTGCCTTCTCTCAGGCCTGCCTCTTTTGGGTCTGTTTCAGGAATGCTGGTAACTGGAGATTTTCTACCTCGATCCTGCCTCCAAAACCACTGAAAAAGAAATATGTCCGCTGCCACAATAGCCCAGCCTAGTAGGAAGCTGACAGCCTGGACAGAGATGGGCGGGGTGGGCCCAGAGAAGAAGCGCCCAGCCTCCCTTCTCCCAGCCTGTCAGGCTTCCCTGCCCTTCCAGACCTGCCCAGATCTTTCCTTTGACTCTCACAGACAGAGAGCGAGTCCTCTGTTCTCTTAACCCTTTCCTCCCTCCCTCCCTCCCTCCCTCCCTCCCTCCCTCTGCGGCCTCAGCTTCCTCCACACTCCCCCTTAGACCTCCTCCCTTAGGCTCCAACTTTTTGTCCCCAGAAGCCTCTCCTTTATGCTGGTAACAGTGACAATTATGGTGGCGACTAGCCAGTGAGCAGCTGCCCCTTCCCACCATGTCCCATGCCCTCAGCCACCCTGGGGTATCTTGACAGGCCCTCCATATCACAAAAAGGAAGCCAAGACCTAAGAAAGTCAAGTGATGTATTTGTTCAGGCACAAAGCCAGCACAGCCTGGAGCCCTGACATGATTTCCTGAACCCCCAGACCTCTTGCTGTGTCTCCACCCGGCCTAGAGCATCTGGCCACATTAGGGGCTTGAAAAAGCTGTGGGGCTACTCATCAAGGGAGGGCTACTCATCAAGTATCCGCCGCTCAGGAAACCCTGACACAAGACACTTCCTACACGGTCAGAGGGGCTCTGGGCAAGGGAAGCTGGGCAGGGCCGCTGGCAGAGCGCCCCCTGCTGGATTCTCCCCTGCGGTTCCAGCCGCACCCACCGCTTTCCTTTGTGGGGTCCTTGCCCTGTATCCAGAAGAGGAAGGATGCTGAGATGTGCTTAAGGTGGCTTCAAACTCCTGCAGGCTGCAGGCCACTGCTGTCTCCCCCAGGAGACTAGGAGAGGCAGAGTATCATGGCCGTGGGATACCGACGGGAGACGTCACTCCTGCAGCGTGGGAAAGCAAAGCATCTCCATCTCCGGGCGCTTCTCCTGCGCCTTCCTTCATTTCTTCTCCTGTCCCTCATCTGCTCCAAATATGGCTCCAGCCAGAAAAGTAGACATGAACAGGATTGACTGACTGGATTTGCCCCATCGGGACAGGAAGTCCCTAGACAGACACACAATGGACCTCTGTAGAGAAGGCAGACAATGGAGGTATTAATAGAAGCACATTCTGTCGCCGCCGTTTTGACGGACATCGCTTAAGCACTGACTACCATTTGCTATCCCACTCTGTACCATGTGCTCAAGTTAGGAACGCCCAGAATCAAGTAGCCAAAGCGATCGAATGCCTGCCCTGCCCTGCCCTGCCCTGCTCTTAGCTGTGTGACCTTAAGCAAGTAACTTAACCTCTCTGAGTCTCAGTCTTCACAACAATAAGATGGGGAGGAAAAAGATTTCCCTTCCAGCCTTCTTTAAAATATCTGTGCCAGAACAGAGTATTATGTAAAATAGATGCAGACATCCACTATAAACTCTGTGACTAAGCCATTACACATGCACTCTGTAAACTCTGTGGCCACATACCTCCCATCACATACTTCGTCTTCCAAAGTGTCCTCGTGCTTCCCAGCTAATTCCCATCCTACATCTCCAGTTCTGTTCTAGGACTTTCTCCTCTGTGGCCTGAATTGCAACACCAGGTAGGAGGAGGGGAGCAGAGGACAAGGGACAGGACTGAGGGGGAGGGCAGGGAGACACAGGACAGGGGAACAGGGGGTGGGGCCTTCTGAGGTCTCAGCCCTCGGTTTGTGGCTCCGTTGCTTCTGCTATGCAGAAGCAGAGAGCATCATGGCGGGAGGGTACAGTGATGTACTTCCTGACAGTCAGTCAGGATGCTGAAAAACCCAAACGAAAGTGGATGGGGGTGAGATAGCCCTTTTCTAAGACACATCCCCAGGGATTCCTTCCAACAACTAGACACAGACTTTTAGTTCCTGCCACTTCCCAATGATACCATCAGGGCTACTGGTACGGATCAGGATCAGGAGAGGACCACTGGGAATGGACCAAGGGTGGGACAGGGAAGGGATAGCAAGAGAAACCATGGGAGTCCAGCAGGGGGCGCTCTGCCCGCGGGCAACTCTCAAAAGGGGGTAGAGCCATAGAGCCGCGGTTTCTCAACCAGTGAGTCCGGTCCCATATCAGACATCCTGCATATCAAATATTTATAACAGGAAACAATTTGTAACAGTAAATGTTATGATTTATAGCAGTAGCAAAATTACAGTTATGAAGTAGCAACCAAATAACTTTATGGTTGGGGGGGGGGGGTCATCACAACATGAGGAAGGCTAAGGACCAATGGGGAGAAGTAACTTAGTTGGGGCAGAAGATGGTTCAGTTCGCCACACTATCGTGTTCCGAGAAGAGGGGAACTTGATTGTTTTAAAACCTGGTGGATATTGCGTGTGTACCAGATAGAGTCCTTGTTCTTGAACGTCTGTCACCTGTGCAGCCCAAGGGAAGGCTAAAACTTAGGCAGCTGCTCTTTGTACTAAGCCTCGATGTCAAACACGTTTTAAAATCGTGATTGAAAAAGGATTCCAGCCTAGGCTCTCACATATTTCTAAATGTCTTCATTTACTTTCTTAAATACTGTATTTGACTAGGCATAGAATTTTAAGTTCCAAACACGCCTAGGAGAACTTTGAAGAGATGGTCTTTCTTCCCTGAACGCTCATGAATTCCACCAGAAAGAACAATGTCTGCCTCAAAGAAAAAAATGATTTACAGGAAGAAATCATCTAAGAAATAACAGAAGAAAATAAGATTATTTGTCCTTTTAGGCAGTCATTGGGATATACGTAGTCAGACTAATCTGGTGACTTGATGTCATGTAACTTTTCTGTTTTCTATGTTTGCTCTGCTTTTTTTTCTACATCTATGCTCACCATGCTATTCAGTCTGTTTGACAGAATTCCTTTCTCGCACCTGCCTGTTACTCAAGCTTAGTTGAGGTCTTTGATAAACAAGACGTTAAAAACTGTTTCTGTGCAAAAGAGCATTTGGAACCTGATACCCGGTAATACCCGCAGGGCAACCAGGGCAGTCAGAAGAGGAAGGGAGACACCAAAGAAGTATGTGTTGTCAGGGCAACAGCCTCAGTCACCCAAGCTGGGGCATGCCAGGGTGGGGCACGCTCGGATTCATTCCAACCGAGGTGTGGGAGAACCGAGATGTCTAGTCCAGGTCTCGTCAACCATTGGCTGAGGGCTACTTCCAGAAGAGGAAGTGTTCGTTTTTTTTGAACGAACAGGTACACAGTTGGTAAACAGAACCCTGGAGATGAATGAGGAAAAAAAATGCAAGTAAAGAAATAGCATGGGCTCCTTGTTGGAGTGGAGTCACTGTGAACCAGTGTGGTTCCAGGCGAGAGTGCCCTTGAGCAGGGAATCTATACAATTGAATTAGTGGCTTCATGGATGTCTCCGAGCCTCTGAAGACAGTTAATGACCCCATTACAGTCCTTCCTCTTTCCTTAAGTGCTGACCCATATGTTATAGAGCTGGGGCTTGCCTCGCTTTAATGGTTCCATCTTTTATTGCTTTGAAAGGCTTTTGTCACTTGCCTGGAGCCAGGGAGAGGATGAGACAGAGTGTGGCACTCTGCTCTCAAGGCTGCCTTGGGGACAATGGTCTCCCTCAACACAATGACCAGGCCTGCGGTCTCTTTTCCTATTTCTCCCACCTTCCTCTGAGACTTAGCCCTAGGGTCTGGAGTCGAAAGCCATTACTCACTGCTTCCTTGCAGAGGAGGAGAAAGAAGAGGTTAACAAGTCAAGATGTTACTTCTCAAACAACTGCCTTCATGGCGCCCTCAAGCCACATCAACCCTCAGATGGCTGCTGGATTGGTAAAAGTCTAGGGATTCCCAAGGTCCCCAGACAGGCCCTCCTGGACATATTCTAAACCCCAGTCCTCTCTTCTTGATGTTTCTGTGTGTATCTCCTTCAGGAATCTCTTTCATTCACTGGGGATGTTCCTCTCTGTTTTCCAGACATGTGTCTGAGTCTATTGTTTTAAAGTTTCTCTTTTCAATCAATGTTCCAAAATAGAGGTGGAAGTAGCAATCAAAACATGTGCTTGTCCTATCATCTTTAGCCAAATTCCAAGACATATACACATATGCACATATGCATATGCACACACACATATATATATACATGCATACATATATACATATACACATATATACATATACATGCATACATACATACATATACACATATACCTGCATACATATACACATATATACATATACATGCATACATGAATACATTTATACATATATATACTACATTATATTTACATATACTATTTATATATGCATATACATATACATGTATACATATACTATATTATATATACATATACTATATATACATATTATATATACTAACACTGCACACACACACACATATATGGAGAGAGAGAGGGAGAGAGAGAGAGAGTGTTGTTATAAATGTGAGTGTTAGCCCAGCATGGTGGCCACACCTGCAATCCCAGCCTCACAGGAGACTAAAGCTGAAGGAACAAGAGCTTAATGCCAGCCCAGAGATCACAAACAAAAAAAGGGAAATAAGGTTAGGATGTCGTCAGACTTGTGCTTCCTTTGAGCGATGCTGGTGAGATGAACGAAAGAGCTACATTTGCCAGCCGTGGCCACAGCCACTCCTGCAGAGGGTCAGATCTGTGTATTTTCCTGTGAAGCTTCACAAATCACACCAGATGTTCCAGGCATTAGGATCGAAGCCTCAGTTTTAAGGAGGGTCCACCAAGAGGGTCAAACAACACAGCACTTAGGATATATCATTTTTTGTTGTTGCTGTTTTTTGAGACGGGATCGCACATCACCCAGGCTTATGGATAACTTTAAACTTCTCTTTCATCTCTCAAATGCTAGAATTGCAGGCATTCATCAACACGGCTGGCTATGTGGTACTAAGGACCAAACCCAGGGCCATGCTCTGCACATGCTAGGTAAACCTGTTGCCCTCTGAGCTAAATCTCTGGCCTGGTTATTTAATGTCCTATGTATTGTACGGAACATGCTAGCACTCAAAAATTATTTATTTGCCTGAAACTCAAAAGTATCTGAGACTCCTGTACTTTCTCTGGCTACCACGTTGAGAACTGAGGTGCAGAGACTCCTGGGCGCCCAGGACTAACCAGCCCCCTTAGTGGGGGCTTTCCTTCTGAGGATTCTCAGTTGTTTGTTTTGAAAAGGTCTCCAGCAGGGCCCTGGGTGATGCCGGGCGGGGGGTGTGCATGCAGAAGAAGCACAGTAAATATTTACAGATTGATAGTAAGAGCCTGGGTGCTAGGCGCCCCGCCTGGCAGCGGTCAGAGTCCACAGAGGATGGAAGAAGAGGCATGAACCACACGCCTCCTGCCTCCTGGGTCTCATGGTCAGGGCAGGAAAGGCTTCCAGGCTGAAGTCAGACCTGACCTCGGAGTAGAAGGAACAGCTGAAGCTTCTAGAAGGTGGTGAGACCCAAGCTGCAGGAGCAAAAGCAGGGAGGAGAACTTCCTAAGCTGCAGGAGACTAAAGGGAGTGTCAGGAGGGTTGGCAGCACCAGTCAGGCCTGGAGGATGGGGTCAGATGATAGTCACCCTGTGGGAGAGGGGGACAGCAGAAGGGCTGAGCACAGGCTCAGTGAGGGAGGATGGGATTCCAGCATCCCGATGCAGGGTTTTCCTCTGCGGGGCAGGGAGCCTAGCACTCGGGCCCATTACTCAGTCTATGTATGTGACACTTCTTTTATAAGCTCTGCTTTCCGGAGATAGCCCTCAGAGACTCTGGTATGCTCAGCATTTTGTTTCAAAGAGACAGGGGCCAAGTGTGATTATAGCTGCCACCTTCTGGTGAGGCTCATCAAGGACACCCTGTGGGTGCTACCCAAGCCTACCTGGTGGTGATTGATGGTGGTGGTAATGAAGATGATGACGATGGCAGTGGTGGTGGTGATGGTGGTGGTGGTGAGACATCATCTACTAAGACCCTCTAAGGCAGTGGTTCTCAACTTTCCTGATGGCTGTGACCCTTTAATACAGTTCCTCAGATTGTGGTGGCCTTCAACTATAAAATTATGTTTGTTGCTACTTATCTTAGTCAGGGCTTCTATTCCTGCACAAACATTATAACCAAGAAGCAAGTTGGGAAGGAAAGGGTTTATTCTGCTTACACTTCCACGCTGCTATCAGGACTGGAACTCGAGCAGGTCAGGAAGCAGGAGCTGATGCGAGGTTATGGAAGGATGTTTTTACTGGCTTGCTTCCCCTGGCTTGCTCAGCTTGCTTTCTTATAGAACATAAGACTACCATCCCAAGGATGGCACCACCCACAATGGGCCCTCCCACCCTTGATCACTAATTGAGACAATGCCTTGCAGTTGGATCTCCTGGAGGCATTTCCTCAACTGAAGCTCCTTACTCTGTGATAACTCCAGCTTGTATCAAGTTGATACAAAACCAGCCAGTACACTACTTCATAACTGTAATTTTGCTCCTGTTATGAATCATAATGTAAATATCTGTGGGTTTTGATGGTCTTATTCGATCCCTGTTAAAGGGTCGTTCAATGCCCCCAAATGGGTTGAGAACCACTGCTCTAAGGTGTAAAATGTGTTCATTACATTATTGACTTCTTATTCTTTATTTTGGTTTTTTGAGACAGGTTTTCTCTGTGCAACAGCCTTGGTTGTCCTGGAACTAGCTCTGTAGATCAGGCTGGCTTCAAACTCAAGAGATCCGCCTGCTTCTGCCTCCCGGGTGCTGGAACTAAAGCCGTGTGCTACCACAGCCGGCTCATTATTAACTTCTTGAAACAAATATTTCAAGATAAGTAATTGCTCCCAATTAACAGATGAAGAAACCAAAACCAAACAACAGACACATCAAGTTACTTTCTCAAAGTCACACAGCTGGGAAGACAAGAGTCTAGGATTTGAACCCTAATTATTTTGGCTACAAAGGCCATATACAGTGGTGCCAAGTCCAACAAAAAATGGTGAGACTGTGTCAAAAAAAAAAAAAAAACAGAGAGAAAATGCAATGATGATGACAATGATGATGATGATGATGATGGGCAGGAGAGGCCCCAAATAAGAACAAGGGACTTTATACTCCACACAGTGGCCGTGCTCTGGTCCTCGTCATTCATTCACACAGTGAAAGGCTAAGGAAGGGCAGCCTGGGGAGAAATGTGTGGAGAGCCCTGGAGAGCAGGGATGCTACAGAAACCTATAAGGGGCTACTGATCCCAAAGGACCCGGCCAACCATGCTCTAAGAGGGCAGCGAGGCTCAAAATCCAAAGAGCATCTCATGAGGAAAGAAGTTGGAACTGCCCAGTGCAAAGGCTGCCACACTGGGGCTGCTCTTCCTGAATCCCAGCAGTGTCACACCACTGCCTCACCAGAGGAAGTCCCGCTGGCCTTGATAGCTGCAACCCCTACTAAAAACGTGGATTCAGTTTAATTTTATGGTTTAAAGAGCTGACTAGGGAAAAGAGAATACGGTCCCATTGGTAGGACAGGGGAACTTGGAAGGGGGTGGGGGACGTACATATGTGTGAGATTATTGGAAGAAATGGGTTTGTGTGTTTATCCGGGCTAGTTGGGTAAATTCAAAATCTGGAGGGCAGGGAATAGGAGGGACTGGAAAGAGTGAGCCTGCTCCAGCGCTGCTGTTCACAGCGTAATTCCCTCTGCTTCCAAGAAACTCAGCTATTCTTAGATGACTCTTCCACTGAGGAACTGAGACCCCACCCAGGTACTAGGTGTCTTAAGGGAACCATACGCCGAGAACAAAGTCCGCAGGTACCCCCAGAGTAACAGAGACAATACCTAAAACCTGGGCGTGTCGAGAGACTGCAGCTCAGCCGACTTCACACATTACACAGGGCCCTGGAGTGGCTTAGGCCAACACCGTGTTGGGAGGAGCCTGGGGTCCCACAGAAGCCCTGGGTTTGGGCGGAGCCTAGACGAAAAGGCCAACAGTTTGGATCGGATCTGCTAGCGCTAGCCTCGCGATGCTGTTCCTCCCTATGCCTCAGCTTTGCCGACTGCGAAATGGAGATAGTTACAGTGCTGTCTGTGGGACGGGCTGTGATGGGAATCAAAGGGACAAGAACGTGAAAGGGGCTTGAAACTAGACAACACAAGCTCTTTGTACGACTTTGCTACCCTGAGCTCCTCACAAGGAAAACGGTCCTGGACGTGCGCGCGCCCCCTAGAAGCACGAAGGAGGTCTTCCTCTTCAGGAACCTGGTAGCTTTGCTTGTGGGGTTTTGCAGCGCAGGCAGGTTTCTTTGCTCCATCAGTTAAGGGATACTTGTGGGAGGCTTGTGATGGATCACTACGCTCTCAAAATAGAAATGGAGGCAGGCCATCACTCTCGCACTCTCAGCAGGCAGGAGTCAGTGGAGAGCCGCCTCCAGGGGGCGCAATAGAGCTTCTGCGGCGGTCCCGGGCCAGAGGCGCGGCTCGCCCCAGCGGGCTTCTGGGCGTTCTTGGAAAACCTTTGGAAAACACAGGACTTCCTGCCACGAAATGGGTGGGGACCGCAAGCATTTGCAATCCCGGGTAACACTGCGCCTATAACTCCATTCGCACTGCCAGATTGGGGGACACCCATCACGTGGCCCTGTCTGCTTTACCGGCCAGCCTGAATTTCTTGGAACCAGGCTGGTTTCTCTTAGGTCCCTGGATGACCCAGGCTTTCGTTTTGATCTGTTTGAATGTGCCTATTGTCCTTTTCCCTGCTGTAACCCAGGAGCGTTCCTTTAACTCAGCAGGCCACACAGTGATACAAGACAGAAAGGGGGCCTTTTAGAGCCTGTAGGCGGTGGGAGCATGCGGGTCGTTGTTAGAGCTTTAGTGGCTGACCTTTGGCACAGCAGGCTTAAGGAAGGAAGGAAGAGGTTGAAGCAGAGGAGCTTTGGTAAGACTCCCCAGCCAGGCGTCTGAACCAAAGATGGTACCCTTGGACCCTGAGCCCTGCGTGGGCGCAGACGAGGGGCATCTCGCATCCCGGACTCTTAAAAGCCATCAGAACCGCGTACACCCGGATCCTCCAAAGATCTCCTGGCTAGAAACGAAGCAGGCTGAGGTCAGGAACGGAACTGGAGGCCTGGAAGCAAGTAGCATGAAACCAGGTCTCCAATCCTGTTTCTGCGAGTGCCTTCCTGTCCTTCAATAATGCCAGTTCCATGGGCCTCAGTCTCCTCGTTACAAGACAAGCATCATAATTCCTACTTAGGAAAAGGAGATGGACCTGAATTCCTAGGTGGAACTGGTCTGTAACACCCAGTCAAGAAATTCTTCATTGCTGGAAGAATGAATGAGGAGTAGTCAGTTGATCTGTGAATATTGTATATAGATAAAATTTCCAGCTCCAGGCTCTACAGGACTGGTTGGTTGTCCAAAAACCTTCAGAAACCTCTCATATCTGTTCATCAATGACAAAAGACTTAGATTGTGGCCTGTGGGGCCAAGTTCACACTCTTGTTTTGACATTGCTAGATGCTGAATCCTGGGGCAAATGATTTAACCTCTCCTGGCCTCAGTGTTTCTGTCTGTGAAATGGAGACAATGGGGCTTGCTTTCTAAGTTCCTAGAAAGGTCAGGAGAGACTATGTGAAATCCAATAGGGGCCATGGACAGGAAGAGTTCAGGCCAGGACATGCTAGCTCTTGTATCGGTGCTGTCCAGGATTGCTCCGTACACAGACACCATCCTGAGAGAGGTTGGCGATTTCTGAACCACTCAGGTCTCAAGCATTTGCCCATCAGCTCATCAAGCAAACATGGTGTGTCTACTGTGGCCTAGGTCCGGTTGTAGCCATGAAGGATCCAGGCTTCAACCATCTCTGCTCTCAGAGAGTCTTTGTATCCATGGCTAAAGGGAAGATGAAGAATACCAACAGGCAGGATGCTCTGTAAAACACCTCGTGGCCGTCAGGGTCTACAGCACGGGAAGGGAGTGGCGGGTGCAGGAAGGCAATGGTATCTGTGGGCTCAGGGGAGGTCTCTCAGATAAGGATGCATCTGAGCAAAGCCCGAAAGTGGGCAAATAAACAGCGCAGATGAGGGAGGGGGAGGGGAGCCGCCAAGTCTGAGGAGACAGCACAGCCTTGTGAAGGCCCTGAGGAGGCAGAGATTAGATGGTTAAGGGTCAACACGGTTGGAAAGGCTGAGGAAAGTGAGCAGGGAGAGAGTGGTAGAGAAGGTTAGGGGGGTGGCAGAGGATGGTGAGATGTGATGATGTGATTAGCTTAAGCAGCTAGAAGGAAGGAAGGGTTTGGTTTTGGTTTTGTTGTTGGTAGCAGGTTTCGGTTTCTTTTGGTTGGTTTGGTTTGGGTGTTTTGTTCTTTTTTTTTGGTGTTTGTTGTTTATACAGAAAACAGATAGAAGAAGCACAAATCCAGAACCCACAGGGGGAGCACTCTACTGTAAGCTACGTGTCCATTACAGGGCAGGAAAGACTACACAATGGAAGGGGTGTGCAAGACTGTGGGGCTGCAGTGACAGGGAAGGGCAGGTTGATGGTCCGCACACCCTGTCATGCCCACTTCTGGGGGTTTCTTGCAAAACCTCTCCTTGGCTGGGGTGCCACTCTGTTGGTAAGGTGCTGCTTGTGTAGCATGCACGAAGCCCTGGGTTGGATGCCTGGCGCTACATAAACTGAGCACGGTGGTGACCCCCTGAAATCCCAGCATTTGAGAGGTGGAGGCAGGAGGTTGCACATTAGCCTCAGCTACATATCCAGTTCAAGACCAACAGGAGACCCTGTTTACAAAAACAAATTCTCTCCTTTCCCATTCCCACTGTTCCTTCTATTCTTGTCTCAGTATATCACACCCCTAGTGGGCACCTACTTCTTTTTCTGTTTACAGCAATCTCTGTGTGTGTGTGTGCCCCTCTTTCCCCCTCTTTCTCCCTCTTTCTCCTCCCAGCCTCTTAGCAATCTTAAAAATTATCAAAAAACAAAAACAAAAAATCCCAACAACAACAGCAAACAAACAAAACCACCAAAGAGCTTTGGGTCACATGAGTTACATTTATCAAAGGTTACTGTATCAGGCTGGGGCATGATTGCCACATTCTTTTAATTCCATTGCTTAGGAGGCAGCACACACGGCAAGCAGATCTCTGTGAGTTTGAAGCCAGCCCGATCTACCTAGCAAAGCTCTGTTGTTGCTGCTGCTACTGCTTTAAATAACTATGCTATAAGTAAAAGGTGAGAGTATTTTAAAATATTTTATTAATTTAAAAAGCAAATAGAAGAGGCTGGAGAGAGGGCTTAGCAGTGACGAACACCTGCTGCTCTTACATGCCCTGCCCTGAGCTCCTAACATGCACGTGGGCATCATGACGTGCACTGTCATCCAGAACTTCAACTCCAGGGAACTCAGTATCATCTACAGGTGTAGGCACAGGCGTGCGCACAGACACAACATTCATTTTGTTGACCTTTAAAAATTAAATGAAAGAAAGGGGCTGGAGAGAAAGGGGCTCAGCAGTAAAGAGCACTGACTGCTCTTCCAGAAGTTCTGAGTTCAATTCCTAGAACCACATGGTGGCTCACAACCATCCGTAATGGGGATCTGATGCCCTCTTCTGGTGTGTCTGAAGACAGCGACAGTGTACTCACATACATGAAATAAACAAATAAATCTTTTTAAAAATAATTAAATGAAAAGAGTGAATCCACCACATGTAATATTTTTGTGAAGAAGGAAGAGGGCTCTAGTTGATATTCATGGAGGAAATGGGATCCACTACACTTCCCAGACCCTTGTCCCTGGGTAAGGAGGAATGCTTTAAAATCCTCCCAGGTCACTGTAAACAGCCTTACACTTCACTCAACAAGTGGTGGGTTCTCCTTTGCTTAGATTTGTCTTAACTGTTTATATATGTGTCTTGCCTGCATGTATCTGTGTGTCATGTTCTTGGTACCTTCGGAAACTAGAAGGTGGCGTCAGAGCCTTTGAAACTTGGGTCTCAGAGAGTTGAGAGTTGGTCACTTTGTAGGTGCTGGGAACAGAACCCAAGTCCTTTGCAAAAGCAGTCGGGAGTTCTTTTTTTTTTTTTTTTAAAGATTTATTTATTTAGATGATTACACTGTAGCTGTCTTCAAACACACCAGAAGGGGGCATCAGATCCCACTACAGATGGTTGTGAGCCATCATGTGGTTGCTGGGAATTGAACTCAGGACCTCTGGAAGAGCAGTCAGTGCTCTTACCCACTGAGCCATCTCTCCAGCTCCCAGCAGTCAGAATTCTTAACCACTGAGCCATCTCTCTAGCCCCCTGTGGTAAGGTTTATTTATTTATTAATTTCTATGTATTTATTTGTATGTTTATGTGTGTTTTGCCTGCATATTTGTCATGCCTTATGCCCAAGTTGACCAGAAGAGGTTTTGGATCCCTGAGACTAGAATCATGGGCAGCTGTGAGTCACATATGGGTCACTGGCAATTGAACCTGGGACATGAAGAAGAGCAGCCAGTGTTCTTAACTGCTGAGCAATCTCTTCAGACCCCCAAGTGGTCCGTCCTTAAAGGTCAGTTGCAATGTGGAATATGGATTCAATGTCACCGGCTTTTTCTTAGTGTACTACATAATCCATTGATTTTGCATTTTTGAATTGAAGTTTGGCACATGCATGGACTTACAACACTGATTCTCTGGAAAATACTGAATTATCAGCCCTCACTACCACTGACAGAATTTATCACATGACTAAATGGTGAACGATATCTTCAGCTCCCATAACAATGGTTTCTATTTATTCTTTACAGGCAAGATCTCATGTAGCCCAGGCTAGCCACCAACTCCAAACTCTTTGTGTAATACACAATGACTGAACTTCTGGATCTCCTACCTCAATCTTCCAAATGCTGGGATTACAGGCACGTACCACAGCAATGGGTTTATGCAGCATCAGTGATCAAACCCAGGGCCTTGGGAACGCTAAGCAAGCACTCTACCAACTGAACCACATCCTCAGCCCTTAAAGTTCCTTTCATCAGGAAAAATAAAACAAACAAAAGAAAAAAAATCTTCTAGGGTCTTAGCTAAGGTTATTATCACTGTGATGAAACACCGTGTCTTAGTCAGGGTTTCTATTCCTGCTCAAGTATCATGACCAAGAAGCAATTTGGGGAGGAAAGGGTTTATTCAGCTTACACTTCCACATTGCTGTTCATCACCAAAGAAAGTTGGGACTGGAACTCAAGCAGGTCAGGAAGCAGGAGCTGATGCAGAGGCCATGGAGGGATGTTCCTTACTGGCTTGCTTCCCCTGGCTTACTCTGCCTGCTCTCTTATAGAACCCAAGAATACCAGCCCAGGAATGGCACCACCCACAAGGGGGCCCTCCCCCTTGATCACTGATTGAGAAAATTCCCCACAGCTGGATCTCATGGAGGTACTTCCCCAACTGAAGCTCCTTTCTCTGTGATAACTCCAGCCTGTGTCAAGTTGACACACAATCATCACTATTAAGCCTCAACCCTAACTTTCTTATTCATCCCCAAAATTTAAATAACTTTAAAAGTCCCACAGTCTTTACATATTAAAAGTTCAACCCCTTGAAAATGTCCAATATCTTTTAAAATTCAAAGTATTTTAAAAATTCAAAGTCTCTTAACTGTAGACTCCACTAAAATACTTCCTTCAAGAGGGAAAAATATCAGGGCACAAAACAATCAAAAGCAAAATCAATCTCCAACAGTCCAATGTCTGAGATACACTCATGATCTTCTGGGGTCCTCCAAGGGCTTAGGTCATTTCTCCAACTCCGCCCTTTGTAGCACACAGCTTGTCTTCTAGGCTCCAGCTGCCTGTACTCCACTGCTGCTACTGTTCTTGGTGGTCATCTTATGGCATTGGCATCTCCAAAACACTGCTGTCTTCCACTGTAACTAGGCTTCACCCATAGCCTCTCATAGGCTCTTTTCATGGTGCTAAGCCTCAACTCCTGTGTATGACCCCTTCCGTCCTGGGCCATCAATTGCAACTGTGGTTGCACCTTCACCAATGGCCTTCCGCAGCCTCTCACAGTGCTGAGCCTCATCTGCTCTTCATGACCCCTTCATGCCTTCAAAACCAGTACCACCTTTGTGACTCTTACACATTACGAAGTCCAGCCACATCTCTGGAACACAGCCTCTGTGCTTTCAGAAAACACTTCCAGAAGATTTCACCTCAGTGGTGATGCTAGTCTCTTCTTAATCACTGCTAATTTCTTAGCTCCAGCTAACCAGCATCAATAGTCCCAGTAAGACAAAGGTTTGCTTTAGTGGTTCTGGTATCTTGTTAATCACAGTTAATTCTTCAACCCCAGCTAACCAAAACCACAGAATCTTCACAATCAAAACAGCAACGGCCCTGATAAGAGTCTTTAATCTTCCTGCTGAAATTTCACAAGCCAGACCTCCATCTTCTGCACTGTTCTTAACATTATCTTCCAAGCTCCTACACAATATCCCACAGAGCTCTTAACACCAAATGGATCTTCTAGCCCAAAGTTCCAAAGTCCTTCTACAGTCCTCCCCCAAAACATGATCACGTTGTCACAGAAGTACCCCACTATGCTGGTACCAATTTGTCTTAGTCAGGGTTTCTATTCCCGCTCAAACATCATGACCAAGAAACAAGTTGAGGAGGAAAGGGTTTATTCAGCTTACACCTTCCACATTGCTGTTCATCACCAAAGGAAGTCAAGACTGGAACTCAAGCAGGTCAGGAAGCAGGAGCTGATGCACAGGCCATGGAGGGATCTTTCTTACTGGCTTGCTTCCCCTGGCTTGCTTAGCCTGCTCTCTTATAGAGCCCAAGAATACCAGCCCAGGAATGGCACCACCCACAAGGGGCCCTCCCCACTTGATCACTAATTGAGAAAATTCCCCACAGCTGGATCTCATGGAGGCACTTCCCCAACTGAAGCTCCTTTCTCTGTGATAACTCCAGCCTGTGTCAAGTTGACACACAAAACCAGCCAGTACACACTGTGATCAAAAGCAACGTGGGGAGGGAAGGTTTCTATAACATGAATCATAGTCCACTGAGGGAAGCCAGGGCAGAAACTCAAACTGAACAGGAAACTGGAGGCAGGAGCTGATGCAGAAGCCATGGAAGGATGCAGCTGACTGGCTCATTCCCCACGGCTCGCTCAGTCTCTGCCTTTTTATAGAAAGAAGGCAGGACGACCAACCCAGGGTGGCCCCACCCACAATGTACTGGGCACTCCCACATCAATCACTAATTAATAAAATGTTATACAATCTTGTCTGTTTATAGTATGATCTCTACATCAGTGGTTCTCAATCTTCCTGGTGTTGTGACCCTTTAATATATTTCCTCATGTTGTAGTGAGCCCTAACCCTAACATTTTTGTTGTTACTTAATGACTGTAACTTTGCTATTGAGAGGTGTCTCAGTTCCTAAGACTTGAAGGGTCTTAGGATATATATATATATATATATATATATATATATATATATATGGTAAATTGTGAGTATGCATATATATATACATATATATATATATGTATATATATGGAGAGAAAGAAGATTTATTAGAGTATTTTACAAGTTGTTGTCCAGCTACTCCAACAATGGCTGTCTACAAACAGCAAGTCCAAGAATCCAGTAGTTGTTCAGTCCATGAAGCTGGATTCAGTCTCATCTGGTCTTCAGTACATGCCAGAATCCCAAAGAAGTTGACCTCAATGCCAGTGAAGGGATGGATTTGTCATGGAAAATGAGTAAAAAGAGCAAAAATTTCCTTCTTCCATGTCCTTATATGGGCTGCTACCAAAAGCTATGGTCGATATAAAGATATATCTTCCTTCCTCAAAAGGTCCAAACTGAAAATGGTTCTTCCTACTTCAAATGATTTAATTACAAAAAAATTCCCTCACAAGGTGTTCCCAGCTTGGGTTTTAGTTCATTCCAGATGTAGTTGACAACCAAGAATAGCTACCATAGGAGCATTTTCTCAAATGAGGTTCCCTCTTTCAAATGACTATAGTGTGTGTCATGTTGAACTAAAATTCCCCAACAAATTAGGTTTAGGATTCTGTCAAATTGTCCCAGTATACAATTTTATAACTTTTGCTCAAGAGCACGGACTTTATCATTGTCTGGTTGCTTTGCTGGCAGCATTATGCTCACCACAGTGATTTTCAAGAAAACCCCTGCCAAATACTCGTGTCTCAATAAACAAAATCAATCTGGGGAGGGTTTGCTTGCTGCCCCCGAGACTCAGCACCTGTATGAATTCTCCCTAGGGGCAAGCAGGACACTCTGCTAGGAGACCCAATGGCTCCCTGGTACCTCTCACTCCATCCACAGAAACACTGGGCTCCTTCTGGGGAGGGATCCCTGGCTCCAGATTTCAAGCTACCTACTGGCTCATTTTCTCAGGGAGAGTGACGTCGTTGTATGACCTCTGGAGTCTTGCTGGTGGGATGCCTTGTACTTATTCCAGCAAGGTTCCTCCACCTAAACCTCCTCACACACTACCTCAAAGCAGAGAACCACGTGCTCAGACCTGTGAGCTTAGGGGGAAACTTCCTCCTTCAAATCACTATACCACCCTGCTTAACCAGGGTGGGCTCAACACCAATGTACCCTCTCGTCCAACTGAGTACCAGGAAGCAGGGTTTACAGAATCAGTTGAATTTATAAGGGAATCTCCATGCCACATTTTAAGAAGCAGGACTACAGCTTAGAACTTTCTGGAAATGTTCTGATCACAATGACAGGTTGAACATTGTAGTAATAATTTAAAAAAATCTTGGCGTTGAGTTCCTTCCCACTTTTACTCCTGGATGTTCCCAGATGAAAGACATACACATAGCCTTTTTTTGTTTGTTTGTTTTTTGTTTTTTCTCTAAAAAATATGCCTTATGTAGCACAATATCTGGGCAGTTGCTTACCCTTCATGTTGTTAGAATCTATTTATCTATATATCTATAACCCAAGTTATTATTTGTTATGTTTCATATGGGATGCTCTTAGCTCTAATTGGTCAGTCCACAGGACCATGGCTCAGATCCTCCTCCTCCTCCTCTTTTCCTCTCCCCCTCCCCTCCTTACCCCTCTACTCTCTTCTCCTCCCTTCCTTTCCTACCCCTCTACTCCCCTCCTCTCCCCTCCCCTCCTCTCCTCTCCTTTCCTCTCTCCTCTCCTCACAGTCTCAAGCCCGAGAAAATCTAAACCCCACCTACGCCTCTTCTCCCGCAGCTATCGGCATCTTTATATACCAAACAGAATTAACTTGGGGGCAAGGTCTTGGGGCTACGGTAGACTCTAGGTTTTTTTTGGGGGGGGGGCTGCACTTAGCATTACAATAGACACTAAAAGACAAAACCTCGACAGAGACAGAGACAGAACGCGTGTCAGGTGTTGCTTTCTCCTGAGAGCTCACCAGAATGTCTAGAAGGAAAAAAAGCAACGTTGAGAAAAACAGGACTGGAAGCCAGCGGCAGCTGTGACAGGGCTGGTGGTGACTAAGCTAGAAGCTGGGGAGGAGGGGGAAGAGTGGGGGGAGAGGAGTCCAGGGCGGTGGTGTGAAGTTGGCTTACACAGTGGAGTCTGCCAGAGACAAAGTGGGTGGCTGCCAGGGTCCCTCTACAGTTGGGGTGGAGCTAAAATAAGACCTGGCAGGGGAGCCAGGCAGGAGCCAGTCAGATTCCTAAGTTTCCCTCCCATTTCCCACCCCACCCTCCTGTTCTATAAGACAACTGTAAACTTCATCTCTGGCCTGGGAGGCGTGAGGTACCGTTGAAGATTTTGCTGTAATCCCAGTGGCTGAGCAGGTGGGAGCAGGAGGCTAACCTGGGCTACATAGCAAGACCCTGCCTCAAAAACGAACAAAACGAACTCCCACCCCAAAGTTTAAAAATAATAAAAACAAAGAAAAACAAATCTAGTGAACTGGATGTGGTGACATATATCTGGAATCCTAGCACTTGAGAAACTGAAGCAGGAGGATTGCTGTGAATTCGAGGCTACTTTGAGCTGTATCATAGAACATTATCTGAAAAAAGAAAAAGAAATTAAAGAGGCTGGAGAGACGGATTAGCAGTTAAGGGCACTTGCTGTTCTTATAGAGGACTCAGGTTTGGTTTCCTGTTAGCATCCACCTAGAAGTTCGCAATTACCTATAACTCCAGGTTCAGAGAAGCCAGTGTCCCTTTCTGTCCTCTGAGGCCCCCAGACATGCATGTAACACACACACACACACACACACACACACATACATGCAGGCACTCTTACATATATGTAAAATTAAATTAGAAAACTGGAAAGGAAGAAGCACGGAGTTTTAAGAGCTGACCATGGAAACAGGACATTTGAATTGCCCCAGTCCAGGCTTACCCGGTGTGACCTCACCCTGCAGGGAGGGCAGGGGAGGAAAGCCAGCTCAGTGAAAACACAGAAAAGCACTGGCATGCTCGGGTTCCCAGCAAACAGCCACCCAGACCACCCTGCGGCGAAGCTCTAAGTGGACAGCCCGAATGTGCTCAGAGCTGCCAAAAAGCCTCTAGGCGCTGCCTGAGGAGAGAACCAGGCAACACCTCACAGCCTGGGGAAACCTGAGAGGCAAAGGGAGACCAGAACAAATATAATAGGCAACCTGGAAGAAATGATGAGGTGCTGGGAGGTGTGTGTGTGTGTGTGTGTGTGTGTGTGTGTGTGTGAAAGAGAGAGAGAATGTGTGTGAGGAAAAAGTGTGTGTCTATATGTATGTGTGTGTATGAGAGAGAGAATGTATATATATATATGTGTGTGAGACAAAGTGTGTGTGTGTGTGTGAGAGAGAGAGAGAGAGAGAGAGGGAGAGAGAGAGAATGTGTGTGTAAGTGTGTGTGTGAGAGAGAATGTGTGTGTGTGAAGTTGTGTGTCTACATGTATGTGTGTGTGAGAGAGAATATGTGTATATATGTGTGTAAAACAAAGTGTGTGTGAGAGAGAGAATGTATGTGTATGTATGTGTATGAGAAAGTATATGTGTGTGTGTGTGTGTGTGAGAAAGTATCTGTGTGTGTGTATGTGTGTGAGAAAGTGTGTATACATGTGTGCATATGTGTGAGAGAGAGGGAATGTATGTATATGTATGTGTGTGAGAGAAAAAGTGTGTGTATGTGGGTGTATGAGTGTGAGACAAAGTATGTGCACATGTGTGTTTGTGTGTATGTGTGTGTGCACAGGCAAAGCTTTTGTCTTTAGTTCAAGCACACAGAAGGCGGAGATGGGCAGATCTCTGTATGTTCAAAGCCAGCCTGAGCCACGTGTTGAATTCCTGGCTAACACAGTAAAACCCTGTTGTTCTCCCCGACCTGAACAACGTGAAGATCTGAGTAGGGTGTGGGGTAAAGCTCTGGAATTCCAGTACTACAGGACATGAGCAGGAAGGGCAGGAGTTCAAGGTGAAGACCCTGCCTCCAAAAACAGGGGAAGAAGGAAAAAGAGAGGAAAGGAGGGAGGCAGGCCTGACCACGTTAAAAAGTAAAATAACAATAACATTTTGGAAGACCAGACTGAGTGGCGAAGGGAGCAAAAAAGACAGAGACTGGAAGTAGGACAGGGGAGGAAGTGGGATCAGCCGAGGGGACCTGATAGGAGGTCGTCAGCAATCTAGAAGAGAGCGGAAGACGGGAGAGGACCACTGGTTAACCAAACAAACAAACAAACATAAAAATAAAACAATACAAACCCCAGCAGACTGGCGTCCAACAAGGGCTGAGTGTGCTGGGTAAAAACTAGGTCCAATGAAGGCCTGCCACTGTGAAATTTCAGAACAGTGAGGGATACAGAGGGAGATGAGGAGAGAGGAGGAGGGAGATGGGGAGTGAGGAAAAGGGAAATGGGGAGTGAGGAGGAGGGAGAGGAGGAGGGAGATTGGGAGTGAGGAGGGGGGAGAGGAGGAGGGAGATTGGGAGTGAGGAGGAGGGAGAGGAGGAGGGAGATGGGGAGTGAGGAGGAGGGAGAGGAGGAGGGAGATGGGGAGTAAGGAGGAGGGAGATTGGGAGTGAGGAGGAGGGAGATGGGGAGTGGGGAGGAGGGAAATGAGTGAGGAGGAGAGAGATGGGGAGTGGGGAGGAGGGAAATGAGTGAGGAGGAGAGAGATGGGGAGTAAGGAGGATGGAGATGAGAAGGAGGAAAAAGGGAGAAGGAGGAGAAGGAAAAAGAGGAGAGGGAGGAGGAAGAGGAGGAATGGGAGGAGGGAGAGGAGGAGAAAGAAGAGGAGGAGGGTTCTATAAGCAACTAGAGAGGAAATGGAAAACTGAAACAAGCTCACATCAGACACCGGATAACACCGACATTCAGGAATAGCACTGTGCCTTTTAAGGTCTGAGAAAAATCACTGGCAAAATGTTTGTACAAAGACACTACAGAGCTGTGGTTCAAGAGTGACGATTGTGCCTGATTGTCCAGGGCAGATGAGCAGTTCACCTAGTCCAGAGGCCTGTGAGTCCACAGGTGGACGCGGGTTTGGTTGTTATCTCAGGATCTTAGCTTGAGGAAGACACTGTGCAGAGGAGCGTGTTGGCCCTTCCTGGTCCGGCTAGCCTGGGGCAGGAGCTCCTGGAGGCCCTGTTCTCCCTAAGTCAGCACACTTCAGCTCTGTCCTACCTTGCGGCCCAGAGACAGGTAGGCACTGAGCTAGGAAGCAAGGCAAACGAATCAGCGAAACAAGAACTTCCCTATTTATGCAAGAGCACGGCCTCCGCCTCGCTCTCCACATGCTGGTCCTTCGGACATTCTTGGAAGAAGGACGGAGCCCGTAACTGTGCTCTGTCCCGCCCACTCTGCTAGGTGACTTCATTTATTTGTGCCACTCCCTCATCACAGGTGCAGATAGCGTCTCGGTTTTCCAGAACTAAAAAAGAAGTGTGTCACTTCTGGAGACTCCCGTAGACAGTAAAACCACAGAGCATTGTGGGGGAAGAGAACTGGAGCATTGAACAGAGGACTGCAGCTCAGTGTTAGCACGCGGCGTCTGGCAGATGGGAGCACCTGCTTTCCACTCCCAGAGCACTGCAAGGAGAGGACCGTCCTTTAAAAGAGTCAGGACAGAGGTCCTTTTTGTAGATGCGGGAGCTGAAATTCCAAGTAGAATGTTAAAGAGTTGGAAGAAATTTTCTTTCTTGTTTTTTTAAATGATAGATTTTTACATATTTATATATAAATCACAATCAAACATGATAATTTAGGATGAATAGGAATATTTTTTCTTCTGTTTTATTTCATTTTAAGTTGAACTGACTTATGACTATTTATAGGACATAGAAAGAATTTTAAGTAGTGACTCAGAAATATCAGATATTTGATTTATGCTTATCTTTTATGCCCCCACCCCCATGGGGGTTTCTCTGTGTAATGCTGACTGTCCTGCAACTCACTCTGGAGACTGAAAAATATAAAAATATAAAGGAAGGACATGACTTCTCCTAGGTATGCTGGAGGAGAAAGTTTGTTGAAGAAAAAAGGGTGAACATAGCCAGAGACAGGGACATCTGGGAGACACTACAGTGGATATGACCCCAAGCCACGTGAGGAGAGGGAAGGGGAAAGAGAGGGAGGAGAGGGGAGCCAGGTGCAGCATCTAAGAAGGCAAGAGGTGAAAAGAGAGACAGGTGGCCAAAATATCTGGGTTATATAGGGAACAGCCTCTGGGAGAAGGATAGCCCAGTCCCTGAGCTGAGGAGTCTGAGGCAGAGCAAAGGCTATCCCAGCCATACTCATAACCTGTGACAGGTAGAGACTAAAAGACACTGGGAGAACCTGGCAGCTAACTCCACTTTGATATGTTAAATAGGCATCTCACCCAGGGTTTGAGGATTAACCTAGACCAGGCTGGCCTCAAACTCAGAGATCCACCTGCTTCTTCTGCCTCTCAGGTGGCAATGATTAAAGGCCCGGGGCATCTTCACGGGCTTATACTTTCCTTTCCTAAAGAAAGATTTACTTTTTTCTTTTTTTTTTTGTTTTTTGTTTCTTTTTGTTTGTTTGTTTGTTTTTTGTTTGTTTGGGTTTTTTGGTTTTGTTTTGGGTTTTTTGGGGGGGGGTTGGTTTTTTTTTTTTTTTTTTTGGTTTTTTGGATTTGGTTTTGTTGAGACAGGGTTTCTCTGTATAGCCCTGGCTGTCCTGGAACTCACTCTGTAGACCAGGCCGGCCTCGAACTCAGAAATCCGCCTGCCTCTGCCTCCCAGAGTGCTGGGATTACAGGCGTGCGCCACCACCGCCCAGCTTTTGTTTGTTTTTTTTGAGACAGGGTTTCTCTGTGGAGTCCTAGCTGTCCTGGAGCTCACTCTGTAGACCAGGCTGGCCTTGAACTCAGAAATCTGCCTGCCTCTGCCTCCCAAGTGCTGGGATTACAGGCATGTGCCACCACGCCCGGCTCTAAAGATTTACTTTTATCGTGTGTGTATGTGTGTGGGTATGTGCACCTGAATGCAAGTGCCCACAGAGGTCCAAGATGTCAGATCCCCCAGGAGCTGGGGTTACAGGCATTTGTAAGTCACCCGATGTGGGTGCTGGGAATCGAACTCAGGTCCTCAGGAAGAGCAGCTTGTGCTCTTAACCACTGAGCCATCTCTACGTGTGTGTGTGTGTGTGTGTGTGTGTGTGTGTGTGTGTGTGTGTTGAATAAGGCCTTCTCTCTCTCCTCTATCTTCTCATGCTTCTTCTTAACTTCCTAGAGCATCTACAATAACAAGGATCTCAAAGTTTTAGCTGCCCGAAACACATTATGTTCTTAAACCTGATTGAAAACTATAAAGAATTCATCACAGGGGTTCTTTCTTATCTGTGGCTATTTACCAGGTTTTGGAAATAAAGCCAGCTGAGCCCGAGGCTCTCACTTGTAATCCCTGCAGTCAGGAGGCTGAGGGAGTAAGTTAAGGTGAATGGAGTCTTATCTTAAAAATAAATAAATAATGTTTTCTAAAGGCCAGTGAGATGCTCAGTAAGCGAAGGCACTTCTGGTCGAGCTTGACAATAAGAGCTGGGTTCCAGGGACCCCCATGGTAGAAGGAGAGAATTGACTTCCTCAAATTGTCCTCTGACGTCCATACGTGCTGTGACACACATGTGCCCAAAATCATAGTATATATTAAGATATTAAAAAATGAAACGAAACTCAAGGACTCGGGAAGCAGAGCCTCTCAGACATCCAGTCTGTGATCTGTTTTGTCAAGTCCCTCTTAGCTGTCAAGTGTCTTGTGGCTTTTGGAAGTTCTGCTGTGACTGAGGAGACAAGGGTGCAAAAGACTGCCAAAGTTTGGCATAACTCTCTAAAATAAACATTTCATCTCAACAACCCCCTGCAAAGGTCTTAAAAACCCTTCCAGGGGCCTGGGCAACACTCTGAGAGTCATCGCTTAGACCAGTGCCTGGCTCGTGGTAGACACAGGAAGCCCTATGCCAGGTCCTATAGATGTTTCTCATATAGAGAAGACACTCCACACACACACCCCCAACTCACATCCATAGACACCCTCTGGGGTCCCTGGTAGAGGAGAGTAGGACAGTCCTCCCTTCCTAGTTTTCCTCATCTGTGGATTTAGCCAACCATGAATTAAAAAGACCTGAATAAAAGATTGCATGAACATGTATGGGTCCCCCGCTACCACTGCCTCCCTAAATAACCCAGTGTAACAGCTATGTACACATCCAATTACTTGGCACTAGGCAGTGCAGGTTAGCAGAGAGGACTTGAAGTGTATGGGAGGAGCTGGACAGGGTGATGCGTGCCTTAAATTCCAGGATTGTAACACCAAAGCAGGCAGACTGCCAGCCAGCATTATACAAGACGCCGTCACATTGTCTTTTGTGTAAGGGGCTTAAGAGCTTCTTGTGTTTGTATATCCCTGCAGAGTCACAGCACTAGGGACACCAAGGATAGCCATATTTATGTTCAAATTCTGTTCCTAGAGAAACCCTATCAGGGCCGCAGGCCTGGTGTTAGTACCGAGTCTGCAGCATAAAGGCTAGTGATGCCTCCTCAGCTGGTAGGCAGGCTTCAGCACGATCCAGGTAACCTGAGTTAGAAGCCCCAAACCCATATAATATAAAGATGGAAGAAGACACTGACCCCACAACCAGGCTTCATTGTTCCCATCTGGGAGGCTTTGTCACAAACACACACACACACACACACACACATTCACATACACACACACACACACACACACACACCTCTTACAAAGATCAGTCTCTGCTTTCTAAATAGCTAGAGATGTGCTCATGGGACTCCCACTGAGAGATGGAGAACAAGAATCAGAGGCCTTAGGAAGGTCTCCTGCCAGTCAGTTTTCTCTTCTGCTAATTAAAGCTACACACTAGATTTTAGTCGCTTGGTGACAGACAGTTTCCTGGGTACAAAGTCTACAGTTCTAGCAGCGCCAGCAGTGCCACACTTAGCCAAGACACGTCTGTCTCAGTACTGCTTGATCCGGCTGAGCCTCCTGGGGAAATTAGTTTGTTTTGGAGACATTTGATCTCCTGATCAGAAAGCCTCTGGGCCACACAAGTCATCTGAGACAGTAGCATCATGAAGAAAACACTGAATCCTGTCGCATAATCTTATACAGACAACAAAGTCCATGCTCTGTCCCACTGGAACCCACACTTGACCAAATGATGCTGATTTAAGTCTCAGATGCCGTTGGGATGAGCTGGTGAGAGTCACTCTTGTGTGTGAGAAATGTTCCTTTTTTTTACAAAAATTATTCATGCCTTTTGCAGCCATCGGTGGATCACAGCCACCAAAATGAAGTTCAATCCCTTCATGACTTCTGACCGAAGCAAGAACTGCAAACGGCATTTCAATGCACCTTCTCACATTCGGAGGAAGACCATGTCTTCCCCTCTTTCCAAAGAGCTGAGACAGAATTATAATGTCTGGTCTGTGCCCATTTGAAAGGATGATGATGTTCAGGTTGTTGGAGGGCACTACAAAGGCCAGCAGACTGGCAAAGTGGTCCAAGTGGACAGGAAGAAATACGTCATCTACACTGAGCAAGTCCAGCGAGAGAAGGCTAATGGCGCCGGTAAGGTGGGTGTCACCAGGCTGAAGCTGGACACGGACCTCGAGAAGATCCTGGAGGGGAAAGCCAGGTCCCAGTAAGTAGGAAAGGAGAAGGGCAAATACAAGGAAGAGATGATCGAGAAGATGCAGGAGTAGAACATCTCATGCACAGCTTTCATTAAAGACTGTTTAAGTAAAAAAAAAAAATTCATTCATTCATTCATTCATTCATCACATAATGTTCAGCACTACAGTCTCGTTAATTATGTGACACACTGTGGTGCTTTGAATGAGAAACGCCCTCCATAGGCTAAGGTATTTGAACACTCGGTCCACAGATGGTGGTCATTTTTGGGAAGGTTATGGAACTTTTAGGGCGTGGGTCTTGCTAAAGGAAGGGTGTCATGGAGATGGGCTCTGAGGGTTTACAGCCTGGCTCGGCTTCTCCCCTCTCTGCTTCCCGTGTGAGGATGAAAGCTTGGTCCGCCTGCTTCTGCTCCTCCCCCCTCCCCATTCGTGCTTTCCCTCCCCCACACCATCCGCATGCCTTGCCCACCGTGATGGACTTTCCTTCTGGACTCACAAGCCAGAAGAAGCTTTTTCCTTTCCTAAGATGCCTCTGTTGGAGCATTTTATCACAACAGCCCAAAGGTAACTAAGGCAGATGCTGAGAGTGTACTGTAAAGTGAGGTCTGTGGGTCGGATGTGGTTTAGACCCAGTCTGTCCCCGAAGGGTTTATGTGCTGATAGCCTGGTCCCCAGGGCAGCAGTGTGAGGCAGTGAACCCTTTATGGAAGGATCATTGTGGGGGCTGCCCAGGATGGCATTCATGCCAGCCTCCTTGTGAGTGGTTGTAATTACAGGGGCAAGGTGAGTGGCAGCCGTACTCTGGCTGCCATCTTGTCACGTGATAATCCCTCACCATTGTGATGACGTCTGCCATCGCGTGCTCACCGGAGATCTTAGATTTCAGCTTCTTTGCAAACTGTGAGAGTCAGGCTTGCCAGATGGCTCAGGAAGGAAATGTGCTTGCCGACAAGTCTCACAGCCCGAGTTCAATTCCCAGAGCCCACTTGATGGGAGGAGGGAACAGGTTTCCCCAAGTTGTCCTCTGACTGTGACACATGCTCCCGCCAAAAAAAAACAAATAAATGTTAAAAATTCCAAATTGTGAGGGAAACAATCTTCTTTTCTTTATTTTGATATGGCACTTGTTTTGATAAAGCAACAAAAAAGAAACTAACTGGAGAACATACTCATCCCTTCAAAGTCCTTAACTAATTCTAACATGTTTCTCATATTCCTAGTGTAATACTAACACTTTAGTATCTGGAGATTTCACACATACGCATACACACACACATCCAACTTCATAGATGAGAATTGCCTGTTGTCACCCAGATTCCTTCATGTGCTACATGTACCCCATCTGATGGATTTTCCTCCATCTGGCCTTTACTGTACAGAGAGGATGCATGTTTATTTATTTATTTATATGAGTGCACTGTAGTTGTCTTCAGACACACCAGAAGAGTGCATCAGATCCCATTACAGATGCTTGTGAGCCACCATGTGGTTGCTGGGAATTGAACTCAGGACCTCTGGAAGAGCAGTTAGTGGCTGTTAACCGCTGAGCCATCTCTCCAGAGCAAGGAGGTGTGTTAATAACAAAGATTGTATACCATGCAGACTCTCAAGAAGCCCTTCGATCAGCATTCCTCTGCATACCTATTATGTGTTCAGCATTTTCCTAAAAGAGGGACAAGAGTGGTTTAGGCTCCTATAAAAGCCCCAGGTACCACCTCCCTGAGCCTTCCGGCATGGGGTGCTCTCTTTGTGGAGTATTCCCCCACTCTGTGGTACAGCAGTTAACACCGGCTTGTATTCTGCTTTATCTTAAAGGTGGCACTCACCAAAGAGTCCTTCTGTGGCCTTCCCATCAAAACCCGGCCAGTTTCCACCAGTCTTCCAGGCCGTCTTACCCCTGAGTAGCACTCCCTGGATCTCACGTCTTTATCACTCTCCTGAGAGCAGGGCCTCTCTCTCTTTGTCTTAGTCAGGGTTTCTATTCCTGCACAAACATCATGACCAAGAAGCAAGTTGGGAAGAAAAGAGTTTATTTACACTTCCACATTGCTGTTGATCACCAAAGGACATCAGGACTGGAACTCAAGCAGGTCAGGAAGCAGGAGCTGATGCAGAGGCCATGGAGGGGTGTTCCTTACTGGCTTACTTCTCCTGGTTTGTTCAGCCTGCTGTCTTATAGAATCCAAGACTACCAGCCCAGAGATGGTACCACCCACAAGGGGCCCTTCCCCTTTGATCACTAATTGAGAAAATGCCCCACAGCTGGATCTCATGGAGGCCCTTCCCCAACTGAAGCTCCTTTCTCTGTGATAACTCCAGCCTGTGTCAAGTTGACACACAAAACCAGCCAGTACACTCTTCCTTGTGGCCATGTTCCCAATGAGGACCCACTCAGCATCGGCTGAAAGGATACGAAGGGACAGTTGGCAAATCCTAAATTTCAGGCTGGAAAGAAAGGAATCAAGATGTTTAATGGAAGGCTGGCTGGCACCAGTGTGGATGGCTACAAGGTCACAGTGGTTTGACAGGAATCCAGACATTTTCTTAAGAGTGTCCAGAGTGGACTGGAATCAGATGCTCTTTAGCTACAAAGATCAGGGTCAGGAACACATGGCCAAACAGACAGAAGGATTCCTGCTGAATGACATGAGTTTTTTTTTTTAAAGCCTTTTAAGAGTTTATATTTATTTTTTGAACAGATAAAATTATACATACGTATGGTATACAGTATGGTGTTTTGATATGTGTGTATATTGGGAAATGATTAGATAAAGCTAATTAACATATATTCCTCTACTACTTGTGTGTGTGTGTGTGAGAGAGAGAGAGAGAGAGAAAGAGAGAGATATGAACACTTAAAATCTGTTTTGTGAGCAATTTTCAAGTCTCTCAGACAGTATAACCACACAATGCTGTTCAGAGGATTCCTCAGCCTCACTCCTCCAATCTGCCTCAAACTCTCAGCCCTGAAACCAAGCTCTGGTCCACCCGCTCAGCCTGTGGAAGCCAGCCTTCTCCACTCTGCTTCTTCTAGTTCCAGTTTTTAGATTCTGAGTGCTCCTAGTCTTCCTGTGCTGGACTTGTTTCCCTCAACACAATGTCTTCCAGATTCATTCGTGTGGTTCAAGTGGCAGGATTTCTTTCTTTCTTAAGATAGATGGGAGCCTGTCAGAGGTGGCACATGCCTTTAATCCTGGTACTCGGTAGGCAGGGGCAGGCAGATTTCTGAGTTTTAGGCAGGCCTGGTCTACAGAGTGAATTCCAAGACAGCCAGGGCTGCACAGAGAAACCCTGTCTATGAGGTGGGGTGGGTAGAGACAGGCAGGAGTCTGGGGAGATGGCTCAGGAGTTAGGAGGACTGACTGCTCGTTCAGAGGTCCTGGGTTGAGTTACCAGCACACAGACACAGAGCTGCGCATGCACAGAGATCTGACGCCCTCTTCTGCCTCTGCAGTCATTACATGTACGTGGTGCCTTTGCATGCTGGCAAAACACTCAGACACATAAAATTAACTCATTAAAACAGGGGGACATGTATGTCTGACATATTGTTTCTTTTGTTTCCAGTCAGCATACAGAACAGTCGGTTTCCCTGCGGCATTTTCATACATACCTACACTTAGTTTTGGTTGACTCTTCCCATGCCCGTTCCTCTCCTCGTCTCCCTGCTCCCTCTTCCCCACTTGAAATCCCCTCCCCCATTATTCTCCTTCCTACTTTTATGTCATCCGTTTATTCCCCTCTTGATACCCACCTCTTAAGACCTCTTTTTCCTATCTCATGGGCCCCTTTCTAGTTTCTTGACATCTCCCCACAGCCCAATACACATGCTTAAAATGAGAAGCAAGGTCTGAATACAAAAGAAAATTCAGTGTTTATCTTTCTGAGCCTCAGTCACTTCACATAACATAGAATTCCCAGTTTGTTGACTATGCTGTTTTCAATTTCATAATTTCATTTCCTTGAAGATGATCAAGATTTCTCGGTGCAAATGCAGTTCACTCCATTGTCCCCTTCTCTGTCGATGACATCCAGGCTGGTTCCGCATCTTTGCTATTGTGAGTAGAGCAGCAATAGACATGGATGTGCAAGTGTCTCTGTGGTAGGATATGGAGCCCTTTTGGAATATGCCCAGAAGCCATATAGCTGGGCTCTGTAGTAATTGTTTTTAGTTTTCAGAGGAACCTCTAACACCCTATTTTCTTTTTCCTTTTGTCAGGAGCTAAGAAACATCCTTCCTTGTTGAGCTGGATTTCTTTAAAATTGCCCTGGAGTCAACAATGTGGGTGCTGTGGTTTATTTGGAGGTAGCACCAGGGAGCAGGAAGATGGAAGGGAGAGGAAGAAGGAAAAACCATTTCCAATATGAGCCATTTACACACCCAGAAACTCCTCACAATGGTCCTAACCAAGGGGGGAAGGAGCTGAGAACTTCATAGAGAATACTTTCTGTGTGTGGTCCAGCAGGGTTGCTGGCATGGTTAACCCCAGCACACATACCTAGCAGGCTCCTGTAGTCACAGCTTTGCCAGGTTATGGCAGCAAATGACATATGTGGAGTATGTGGGCATTGCCTACAGACCAGCAGGGGACTTCCCAGGAGGGCTAGAGGGTGTGTGTGTGTGCAACAAGACCAGCTGCTACTTCTCCTTGGCCTTCCAGTTGTGGATTGGGAGAATCAAGCCATGTCCTCATTCCTCAGTCCATCCAGAAGAAAAGGTGTGTAAGCCTGCTCCCTCAGAAGAACTAAACACCCTGTCTTGGTTTCCATTTTATTGCTGTGAAGGAGCATCATGACCAAGGCAACTCTTGTAGAGGACAACATTTAATTGGAGTTGGCCTACAGTTTCAGAGGTTTAGTCCATTATCATCATGATGGGAAGCATGGCAGATTGCAAGCAGATACGGTGCTGGAGAAGGAGCTGAGAGTTCTACACCTTGAGCTATAGGTAGCCAAGGAGGAGACTGTGTTCTACACTGTGCAGAGCTTGAGTTTCTATGACCTCAAAGCCTACCTTCATGGTGACACACTTCCTCCAAGACCACGCCTGCTCCAACCAAGCCACACCTCCTAATAATGCTACTCCCCATCCCAAGCATTCAAATGCACGAGTCTATGGGAACTGTATCTACTCAAGCCACACACTCCCTTCTCCATAGAAGGCAGAATCGGCCAGTGGAACAAAGGCAGAATCACAGTATCTCCTGTCATGAGATTTGAGTGAAGATGACAGACAGCCAATCACAGTGCCCATGGGAACGAGGAGCCTTAGAGGCTGCCAGTTGCTGCTACTGTTCTTTGGTGCACAGAAGCAGTGATTTATTTGATTTCTGACTTTGGAAGAAACTAGACAGGGCGGGGTGCTGCTGCTTCTTGACTCTTTTCTTCAAGTCTATGTGACAGCTGAGATGGAAATTCCGGTTAGCTTTTTGCTCTGCTGTAAGGGACCTGTCTCTGATGGGGACAGCTTGCAAGTCCCTAGCTGTGCCAACAGGTTGGTGGTTGGGTCTGTTTAGTTGGAGGGCCTAGCTATTCTATTTGGTTATACATTCAGTCTAACTACACAGAACTTAACCCCACTACTTATCCACAACACATCGGATGTTCTGACCTTCCTCTCTCCTCCTCTGTGGCAATGTCTAAGGTAGTTCCTGATGTAACATGAAAGGGAAATGTGTATGGAATTCCTTCAATGTTCCAAAATCTCCTGAGTAGGTTTTGCTTGTTTGTTGTTATTTACTTTTAAAATTTTAATTGTATTTATTTATTTTGGATATTTTCCTTTCCTCATTTCCCCTCTGAAAACACCCATCTTATCCCGCCCCCCCCCCCCAACCCACTTACTTCATAGTCCCTGTCCTGGCATTCCCCTATACGGGGGTGGGGTGGGGGCATTGAGCCTTCTCAGGACCAAGAGCCTCTCCTCCCTTTGATGTCCAACAAGGCCATCCTCTGCTACATATGCAGCTGGAGCCATGGGTCCCTCCATGTGTACTCTTTGGTTGGTAGTTTAGTCCCTGGGAGCTCTGGGGGTACTGGTTAGTTCATACTGTTGTTCCTCCTATGGGGCTGCAAGCTCCTTCAGCTATTGTTTACTTTTTATTGATTCTTTGTGAATTCCATGTCATATACCCCAAACCCAGTCAACTCCCTCTTCATATCCGTCTTATACCCTTGCAGTCTCCCCCCAGAGTAAAATAAAATCAAATAAAAGACCAACTGACCAAATAAATAAGACCCCATCTTGCCATGGAAGCTGCAGTGTGTCATACGGTATATCCTTTTGCCTATCAGCTTTGTCCATTCGTTGCTGTGAGTCATCGGTCTGGTTCAAGGCCTCCGACTGCTGTAATACTATCAATACTCACCAAGACTCCTATTAATATCCTGTTGGTGCTCTGTGTCTAGAGAGTCTTCAGCCTTGGAGCTTTGAAGCTTCAACCTTCAAAGCCTTACAGCTTTGGTTCTGTAAGACTGGTCCTTTCATGTGCTCCAGCAATGCATAGATGGGGTAGATGCTAGAATGGGCCAACTCAGAGCCCTGAATCTGGGCCTGGATGGAGGCTGAGTTTGTCAGTCTGCCAGCGCTTCCACTTTTCCCAGGTGAGAGGCAAGGCCAGCTATCTCTTCCCCAGGTCCCTGGGACTGGCTTACCTGAACCCCTCCACAGTGCCAGCTCTACTGTGCTGCCCAGGTGAGGTTTGGGGCCCACTCTCCCAAATGCTACAGCTGGTGAGGGGTGTGGCCAAGGCCTGGACATCTGCAAAGCCCTTGGACATCAATATGGCCCTAGGGGGCAACTCAAACCAGGAATGTCTGACTGGCTTTTGGTGGTAACACAGGCCATGGACATCAACACAGCGCCCTGCTGCTTTAGGGTCATGGACCCAGACACAGCCCTGGATGGCAGCACAGGCCAAGATGTCATAGCAGGTGACAGAACAGACTGCTCACATCCGGATGTTCCTCAACCCCCAAATGTCTCCAGTTCTGCTTCTCTTCATTGTAGTGGCTCAGACTATAGGTGAGGCACGTAATGGTGTCAGGTGGGCCACACAATGGCAGCAGGTGGGGCACACAATGGACTCTGTTGTTTTTATGACAGAGTTTTATTTCATAGCCAGGCTGGCCTAGAATTTTTGACAGTCTTCCTTATCTAACCTTTCAAGATTGTGGCACATGCCTTTGATGCCATCACTTGGGAGACAGAGATAGGTAGATCACCAAGTTCAAGGTTTGCCTGGTCTACAATGTGAGCTTCAAGACAGCCAAGGCTACACAGAGAAACCCTGTTTTCAAAAACAAACAGAAAATAGTCAACTTCTGGTCCCTCATCTCTGATACATTGTACATAGAATCAATATTTAAATATTTTGCTGGTGGACAATGTAAACTGGTGTAAAATTAAACAATAAAATCCAAACTTCTGGGCTGGAGAGATGACTCAGTGGTTAAGAGCACTGACTGCTCTGAGGTCCTGAATTCAATTCCCAGCAACCACATGGTGGCTCACAACCATCATTAATGGGATCTGATGCCCTCTTCTGGTGTGTCTGAAGACAGCAAAAGTGTATCCATCATATATAAAATTAATTAATTAATTAATTAATTAAAAAAACCCCAAATTTTCGGGCAGGAAAGATGACTCAGAGGGTAAGGACTCCTCTTCCAGAGGACCCTGGGTTTGATTCCCAGCACCCACATGGCTGCTCACAACCATCCGTAATTCCAGTTCCAGGGATCCAACTCTCTGGTGTCTGATGGCACTGTACAACATGTAGATAAGACACACATACATGCAAATAAAAGTAAGTAAATCTTGGGAGCTTATAACTTCATCTATAAGCCATTCGGTGCCTCTGGCCTTTGAAGGCACATGCACTCATATGCACATATCCATATACACACACTTATACATACTTAAAAATAAGTAAAAAATTAAAAATAAATGAATCTATTTCTATAAGTTAGACTTCAGCAGTTTAACCCAGTAAGAGCTTATGTCTTGCTTACTCCCAAAGTAAGAGCTCCCTCCACTTGATGACTAAGGCTTGGGTCCCTTCCTCTTCTGGTGTTCCTGTCTTTAGATCTAGGTCTCCTAAGCAACCATGGAAGGAAGAGAGAGGGCGAGAGGGCTGGGAGGGGGATCTGGAAACGGCTTTCATCATTTTATCTACACTCCACTGGCCAGAGTTGTCACACGTCCACACCCTGACTCTGGGGGAAGCTGGGACTGTTGCCTATTCACAGGAGGACACATACCCAGCCTTTCTTTCATCATAGAAGCGCTAATTTCCCTTCTTCCTCTCCTTGCTAGACTAGGTATTTTTTGCCTTTCCCACCCTCCCCCACTTTTGCCAATAAACTACGGTAGGGCTGGGGAGATGCTTTAGTTGGGAAAATGGCCACTGCAAGCAACATAAAGACCCGAGTTTGATCCCCAACACTTGAGGAAAAAGTCAGGCAGGGTAGAATGTAGGCAGAACCCCAGAGCTAGGAGGGCAGAGACAGGAGCCCCCAGCATAGCCGTTAATGACCCATCAATGATTTCCAGGTTCAGTACGGAACCCTGTTTCAACCAACCAACCAAGTAGGTAAAGAATGATTGAGGGTGACCTGAGATTAACATCTGGCCACCATACACACATGTATATATAACAGGAATTCACACAAATGCACATACATACATACATGCCACACAGGTGCACACAGTCACTACAATGAAAGTGCAAAGAAAAATATTCAGGACCTAGCTTTTGTATTTCAAAATACACCTTTGAAATGATTTTTGAAAGAACAATCTCTGTTTTGGAAACACCTGGTCTTTTTCACCGAGCCAACCTAACCCTGCATCATTCTGGACATGAAGTCTATGCTCTGGGAAAAACAGATTCAAAAGAGTGAGAATCAGTTGGACCAGTCTGTCATCCCACTCAGAAGAGGCAAGTGCAGCTGAGGCTGCTGGGAACCAGGGCCAGGCTGGTGAGGACGTCAGGAGGACTCTGATTCCTGAGTCCTCCTACATGGAGCCTTAGAGAGGCCAGAGAAAGATTCAGCACTCCAGGTCTGTGTGCCAGAGGAGCCCTGGTGTCCCGGGAGCAGCAGCTTAGCAGTTCCACTCCAGTAAGGTGTTCGGAGCAGAGATGCCTAATTGTCTTCAGGATAGGGCCTGAGTCAGCAGTTTGGAGTCCCAAGATCCCAGAGCCTGTGGGGGGAAGCCATGATTTTTTTTTTATGCCCTTGTCTGAGGCAACCCGCATGGGTCAAAAACAGCCGATCAGATCATACAGGCCGCTCAATGAAGGCTGACGGGCTTGATACTGACAGCCAGACAGGAACCCAGAGAGGCTATCTGAGCGGAGCCAGCAGGAACTACAAAGTCAACAAAGACCTCACACTTTGGCTCAAAAGCACAGGAGCCTACACCACCAACCCAAAACTTGATGAAGACACGAAAATTCTGTATCTGCGTGTAATATGCTAAGCCTTTTTTAGTCTCTTTCTTTTTCCATGTAAGATTTGAACCTGCTCAAATGAAAACATGCTAAAAGATCCTTCAAGAGGGGTTTGCAGAGGCTGGGCAGTGCAGTGGTGGTTCGCGCCTTTAACCCCAGCACTCAGGAAGCAGAGGGAGGTATATCTTTGTGAGTTTGATGCCAACCTGGTCTACAGAGCAAGTTTCAGGGCAGCCAGGGCTACATGGAGAAACCTTGCCTCAAAACAGAGGGGGTCTACAGAACTGGAGAGATGCTTCAGTCAGTAGGGAAGATCTGAGTTCAATCTCTAGAACTTGTATCAAAAACAAACAAAAGCCAGACACGGGTTGTGCACAAGTACACACTTAACAATCCCAGCCCTTGTGGTGTAGAGACAGGCAAGCACATTTGGCAAGGTCTGGGTGGGGCCTAGTAGCATACACTTGAGCTTCAGAGCAAGTTTGAGGCAAGCCTAGTTCTTGTAGCAAGTTCTAGGCCAACTAAGGTTATGTCGTAATATGACTCTGTCTCATTAAAAACAAACAAAAACAAACAGAACAACAAAACCCAGTAGACTATGTTGGAGGAATTGAAGTCAAGATTGACCTCTGACCTCCATACTTTCGTGCACACACTTGCATATCCTTGCCCATACCACACACACAAAGACAGGGTTGCACTGGAAGGGACAGAACCGGAGTAAAGGGATAGGAGTATCTTTGTCATTTATTATCCCATGTGACCTTGAACAGGTCATTTCATCTCTCTGGGTCTCCATTTCTTCTTTTATAAAAGGTGATGTAAAGCTGCCTGCTTCATGGATCGTTTGTGAGAATTAAAAGCAAGACTGAAAAAGGCGAACAAAACCAAGCACAAAACTAGTTCAGGGCTGCTATCCAGGAGGGGCTCGGCAAATATCCGAGGCTCCCTGCCTTTCCCTCTGAGGTCATTGCCAGTATTGAAACCCCGCAATTCTCTTCAGGAAGGATGGGTCCATGAGGCTATGTATAGCTGCTCCTGGAAAATGAAATAAAATAAGGCTTTCCTCCATTCTGTGGGGAAGCAATAAAAACCCAGGACCAGGCACAATCAGACAATGAAAACATGACTTAAGAGCAGGGTAGGGGGCAGGGGGCAGGGTGAGGGTGGAGACCGCGCTAAATGAAAGACAACAGCTCAATACCCTGCTATCATCCTGCACCAAACTACAGAAATAGAAACCAGACAAACATTATGTGAAGGGCAAAAGGGTTGGCAAGGTCCTGGCCTATAGGAAAAACCCAGGTTCAATAATGCCACAAGCACAGAGGACTTAGGGGAACAAGGCCAGCGTCAATAGCAGGGCTTCTGTTCGAATGGCTGCTTTTACAGTTCTAATGGGGCTTGCCTATCTCTTGGTCTTTTTTTTTTCTCCTGATCTCAGTTTCTCATTAGACTCTGTATCGGCTCTGGGATCTGCCAGGCACAGGCAGGAGAGCTGCTTCCCCTTCCTCTAGCTTCTGAATTACCCAGGGTATTCTCTGCCTTTCCCTTTATTTATTCTTTTTTTTTTTTTTTTTAAACACTAAAGCTCTGGCTTAGAAAGCAGTTTCTTCTATTTATGTGTATGTACAGAGTCCCTTCAGTCTCTGATTAGGAAGATAGTTGGTTCTGGGGATAGGGTGGGCTAGGCTCTGAGAACTCTGTTTAAAGGGGTCTACTGTTAGGGCTGCAGTCTAGGGGCACTGCTGGGGGTCTCTATCTGTTTTATGGGGGGCAGCTCTTAGACCTGACTGGGGAGCGGCATGTGGAGAAGAGTCAACTACCACCCTGAAAGGGGATGTGGCTTAGCTTGTGGGTTCAAGCACTTGAGCCAAAAGTCCGAGGAGTTTGGTAGTGTGATACTCACTGAGCTTACCTGTTCTTTTTAATATCTTAACCATTGTTGAAAGTGCTATTTTTCGTGGCAAAACCTCACAAATCCTACATCTCTAGGGGCACAGGAAACAAGGGACAAAGGTGCTAGGGACAAAGTTGAGGGACACAGGAAAATTGAAGGGATGAAGTCAAGCTCTAATGTACTCTAAGAGCTAATAAAGAGACAGCACCAGCTTGGCTGTTGATAACAGAGGCACTGGGTTAACTGGTTTGGACTTGTCTGCTCCTAAGATCTTTGATCTCCCAGGCGCCTCGAGGATGGGCACTCTGGTTCCCACTTCCAGATGGGGAGGCTACTTGCCTCTCAGGGTCTCTGTTTATTTGAAGACCACTGCCAGTGCTCCTGAGCCAAACTGATAGCGTCGTCTGATTTCCTGCTGAGGAAAGGCAGACACAGGGATTTACTTCTCTTTCTACGGGGAACCATAGCCTGGGGCTAGCAAGGTCAGTGAGTTAAGGACCCTGTCTTTAAGCCCTGATAACCTGAGTTTGGTCCCTTGGGCCTACCCACAGGCTGAAAAAACCCAAAAAATACCTGAAGACGTGGAGCCGATAAGTTGTCCTTTGACCTTCACACACACACACACACACACACACACACACACTGAACATATAAGTGTAAGAAACAAAGCAAAAACAGAACAACAACAACAACAACAAAACCCAAAATGGAAACTGGGTCATCCTTCAAGACCCAGGTTACCTGTAGCCATTCTGCATGAACAGAAGCATCCCCCTCTGCACCCCTCTTGGTTTGGGCACATGCAATAATCATGCTAATAAGGATAAGAGCCATAGCAACTGTAGTGCGAAGGTGTCCGGTACCGTATTATGCTCGCCAAGCCTCTGTGAACCAGGTGTCATGCTCACTGCTTTACCTGCTCAAAAGAACCCCAGGAGAGACACTACCTTTATCCTTTATAGATTGTATCAGTTAGGAGTTGAGCTGGGCCGGCTGCATGTTGA
Organism: Apodemus sylvaticus; assembly: GCF_947179515.1. Taxonomy (NCBI): domain Eukaryota; kingdom Metazoa; phylum Chordata; class Mammalia; order Rodentia; family Muridae; genus Apodemus; species Apodemus sylvaticus. Next base: position 46,089,620 of record NC_067488.1, on the reverse strand, counting down.
AACCTACCCACAGTGGCTCAGCCAACTGGGAGCTTCCTTTTCTCAAATAACAATGAATTACAGGTAGATGGGCTTGTGTAGATCTGGTGGTTCTCCATTACCACTCGAACAATGTAGCTCTTTGTCCTCAGAGGCTACACTAGATAATCAAATAAGTACCAGACCAAGTACTGCACTGATATTAGCAGAAAGGCCAAATGTATTAAATATATTTATTAAACATATTAGTATATTGTTAATGTTAATTGATTAATCAACTAAATTAATACTTTGATATTATATATTAAATACAGTAAATATAATAAAAATGTCCTCCCCTCCCATGCAAACATATGTGTGTTTGGTATGTGAGCATTTGTGTGTGTGTGTGTGTGTGTGTGTGTGAGGAGGCTTCAGAGTGTTCCTCAGTCACTACACACCTCATCCACTGTGGCAGGGTCTTTATAGAATCCAGAGTTCATTGATAAGTCATTGGCCAGGCTCATCCAGGACACTCTTATCACTGCCTCGGCAGTGTTGGAATTACTGGTGGACTGTCATGCTCAGATCTGAATTCTCGTCCCCAAGCTAGTGCAGCAAGTACTTTACCATGACGTCATCTCCCCATCTTGAAAAGATTCTTTAAATTCTATACTATTGCGTGCTTTGTTTTGTGACTTTTCCTGGGTGATGTGAATACATGTGTATTCACCCCAGGTAGCACACCAATGATAGAGCAAAGAAACAATTTCACCCAGGTCTAGCTTGTGAGCCAGCAAGTTTATAAGTTTATAAAAGGGCTAGTTACAGTAGTGTGGATGAGGAGTTAGCATCTACAACTCAAAGGTAGATGCATCAAAGAAAAACCCCTTCTAGCATGAAGCATGAGTGGTGACTCACAAAAACTGCATGGGGGGGCGGGGTCACTGAAGGGTTTATAGGCTGTTCCACTGGTCAGTTTATCTCCAGAGATCCTATTGCTTATGTAGCCTGGGAGGAGGGGGCATTGTGAATCCTTTAAGTTTCGGGAACTTCCTGAGACCTGGAAGTTGTTTATTTCTTGATTTTGATCCTCTAGGATGACATGTTTACATTCGGAGGAGACTGTAGCACAAGTATCTATTTCCAGACAAGTAGTTTCAGATTGTAAGAAGCTCAGAAAGAGGGGTCTTTTTTGCAGTTATAGCTGTGTTTGACATGTTCACTGGCCGATTACCAGTCCCCTCCTCCTCTTCTCTTATGTTTATTTTCATTTTATTCATACAGGTGTTTTTGCCTGCATACGTGTCTGTGCACCCTGTCTGTGTGTTGTCCTATGAGGTCATATTTGGATCCCCTGAGAGCTGCAGACAGTTGTGAGCTGCTCTGTGAGTGCTGAGGACAAGCCCTGGGTCCGCTGCAAAAGCAGTAAATGACGTTAACTTCTGAGCTTCTCTCCAGCTCCTTCCAGTCTCTTTTTGTTCCATAAATGCTTTATGTCTGTTTACAAAGCATGGTCCTGTTTCTCTTTCTTTCAAATCATCTAAACATTCCTTCTCTCCACTGCTCTATCTCCCAGGGACGGTACTACCCAGGGAGCTGTAATTTGAGTGACAAGCAGCTCTGTTCCCTAAATCTTCTTTCCAAAGGATATGACATCATTTAGATGACAGAATTTCAGCAAAGCATGTAGGGAGGGGATAATCATTCAAAAGACACCAGTTTAGCAAGAAAAGACTAAAAAAAAAAAAAACCCTCAACTATCTATGTGTTTAGGTTTGAAAAAAAAAGTTATTGTTGCTCCATAGGTCAGCCCCAGAGATACTGGATTTTCTTTCAGGCTATTATGGTTGGGTGGACAGGATCAGGCTCCGTCTGTTCATTGTAAGATACTGCCAGTAGGAGACCCCTGACTTAAGTGAAGCTCTAGTTCTGCACATTGAGCTGGCAGCAGGTGGGTTCCCACTTTGCTGGTACAAACAATAATAGGAAGAAATGTCTGGGTTTCCATTCCCAGCCCCATGAGCTCCTGGCCAGTGGCTTACTGGCACTGTATAAATTAGATGACAAATAATTACTGCCTATTAAGGAGTTACTAAGTTAGGCATTCTGTCAAGTGCTTTCATTTAATGCTTAGAAAAAAAAACACTATAACTATTATTATTGCCATCCTACAAAGGAGGAATGTAAGGCTTAGTAAAAATGAATAATTGGCTTAACATTAGTGGTTACACCCTTGGGTGACTTGTGAAACTTCGTCCAGCCCACCCGAATTCTATGGAGCCACATCCAAGCTACCTTATATAGCAACTTCAACAACAATGATTAACCCTTTCTTTCCCTGGACCTCTGAAGGCAAGATGGCTTATGGCGGCTCTTCTGGAGTCTCCCTCGAGACTTCAGCCAGGCTTCTCACTCTTCCTGTGTCTGTTCAGACTCAGAAATACTGGCTAGACACGAGCCAGCAATGGTTCTGTCAGTACAGAATGGTTGTAGCTTTATTAGGTTGGACTACGTGCCCTTTCTTGAATGGATTATTCAAGACTATCTACCCAATAAAAGAGATCATGATAGCATCGTTGCACACGAAACACTTAAAAACCCTAAAAACAATAGTGTACCGGCTGGTTTTGTGGGTCAACTTGACACAAGCTGGAGTTATCACAGAGAAAGGAACCATCCTTGTGGAAGTGCCTCCATGAGATCCAGCTGTAAGGCATTTTCTCAATCGGTGATCTAGGTGGGAGGGCCCATTGTGGGTGGTGCCATCCCTGGGCTGGTAGTCTTGGGTTCTATAAGAAAGCAAGCCAGTAAGTAGCACTCCTCCACGGCCTCTGTATCAGCTCCTGTCTCCAAGTTCCTTCCCTGAGTGAGTTAGTGTATTGACTTCCTTTGGTGATGAACAGCAATGTGGAAGTGTAAGCTGAATAAACCCTATCCTTCCACAACTTGCTTCTTGGTCACAATATTTTGTTCAGGAATCAAAACTCTAAGACAAACAGTGATAATGGCAGGTTTTGATTTTGATAAAGAACATTTATTTGGTCACTCTGACTTACAACGTGGATAAAGTCACGATGACTGAGCCAGTGAGATGGCTCTGGGTAAAGGCGCTTGCTGTGAAATCTCGATGACCTGGATTTGATCCCAGGAACCCACAGCAGAAGGAGAGAACCAACGCCTGCAGGTCGTCTCCTGACCGCTGCATGCGTGCTGTGGAGTGTAGACGTCTACATTCACAAGCCTACCCACACACAGGCCTGCCAAGCGCACACACACACACACAAATACAGAAATAAATAATTAAAGCTCACAACATCAATCATGCTAGTAACTAACACCTGCTTAGACAGGCCAGCCCCCTCCTGTTGGTCAGTCTTTCTGTCTCTAGGACAAAGTGCCTCAGAAATCGAGGTAAGAGAGGAAAGATTTATCTTAGCTCATGATTTCAAGTCATGGTTACTCCGTGGCTCCAGGGTCTGAGGGAGGGAGGGGAGGCACGATTAGCACCACAGCAAGGATTAAGTAGTGGGGCCAAACTCACTTCCAGGTAGACTGGAAGTGGCAGACGGAGGAAGAGGCTAGGGACTGACTAGAGAGACTCTTTCAGGCCACGCCCCTAGCAGCCCACTTCCTCCAATCTGTCCTCACCTTCCAGTTTTTACAGGCCCTCAATCATGAATCAGTTGATGCACTAATCCGCTGCACAGGTCACTGGGCTCAGCAATTAGGTTCTCAGGATCTGAACCCTTGCCCCAAGTCTGTCAGCTGTTACCTTTACAGCCGAGCCTCTGGGGGACTTTTTCGATTCAAGTCATAACATGATCAAAGTTCTTAATGCTGATAACTCATTTGATCTTCATAATGATTGTTTTTAAAATAGTATTATTATGCTAATTTTAGGTGTGGAAGCTAAGCTGTGGGGACAAGGGCGGTTAATTAACTTCCTTCCATAAGGTGTCAAGACTTGTAAATGGCTAAGCTATTGCAGCCTACAAATATACAAATACTCAGTAGGAGAACTCAGCTTCAAGGCAAGTTGTACCATCTATTTGTCTATTCCAACTAATCTGCAAGCCCTTATATGCCTTCTCTGGAGGAACTCTGAACCACCAGTGGTCCAGGATTACATAGGCCTCTCTGGGGCTGGTCTCGCTCTGAAGCAGAGATCTTCATCACTCTGTCCATTTTTAGGTGCTTAGCTCAAGTCCAAAGGCCAAGGCCTAGACTGGTTGCAAGTAACGGCAGAAATCACCTGACCTGGGGTTTCTCAATCTCTGAACTATTGACATTCTGGTTTGGATAAGTCTCTCTTGTAAAGATTGTTCTATGCCTGGTAGAGTTTTGAATGAAATTCCCAGCTCCTATTCACTAGATGCCAGCATAGCCTCCATTTGTGAAGAACAAAATTTACCTCAGGACACATAAGGAAGTGGGAGACGCCAAAAGGCTCTGAAACTTTTCCTGGCTGGGAAGCACTGATCCAAACGACTATTTCATGGATACTGCAGTTGGGATCCAAAGAGAAAAACTAACTTGTTTAAAGAAGCAAGCAAGGGTAAGGCTAGAAGCTAGGTTATTGCACTATATCTCTTTACATGTCACAGTATGGAACCCTGAGAGGCAGAAGCAGTTTCCATTTACAATCAGGCAGAGAAAACCTCCTGGACAGACCTAACTGCATAACGCTGATAAGCTCTGAAGGGCTACTCAGGAGTAAAAACAAGAGATTGCCATCTTGACTGGCCACTGCTTCAGGACTTAAGCAAATTCAGGTTCATCCATTGGATTAAAACCATGTTTTCTACCACCAGGCTCAAAATGATTCCATAAATGCCTTGTGTAAACCCTAAAGCTCTTAAAAACACCAGGCATTATGTATGTATGTATGTATGTATGTATGTATGTATGTATGTATGTATTTTGAGATAGGGTTTTTTCTGTGTAGCCCTGGCTGTCCTGGAACTATGTAGACCAGGCTGGCTTCGAACTCAGAGATAGTCCTGTCTCTGCCTCCTGATTCCTATGACTAAAGGTATGCATCACCATGCCTGGCCACATCAGGAATTATTGACATCATTAGAGATGCCATTATTCTCTTTACAGCAAAATTTCTCAGAAAAGTTTATATGGGAGCCTTCATTCCTGGACTTCCCAGTTCTTGGGCTGGAGAGGAGGCAAGCAAAGGGACCTTCCTCTCGCAGGGCGCCCCTCTGCTTCCCTAAATCCCAGGAAGCCAGATGAGAGAGATCAGGTCATCACTTCGCACTAGTGCAACTAGCCAGAGCTGCTACCCCGTACTCCAGCCCTTCAAACTCGGCCCTCGGGCCACCGCCTTAAAAGAGGCGGACCCTTCTCTCTCTATGCCTCCCTGAGCATCCCGGAGATTCCCGAGCTTTTCCGATCCCTTCCCGGCCTCCCGCGGGCGGCCCGCGCGGAGGCGGCGGAGATTGCCGAGGGGCGTAGCCACGCCCCCTCACCACAGCCTCCTCTCGCGCGGGCGGCCGGAGTCCCACACATCCAGGTTCCTCCCTCCTTCTCTCCTTTCTCTCTCCCCGCCTTCCCGGCGCTGCCACAGTGGCGGGACGGAGGATCCCGACCAGTCAGCTCGCTGCGGCCTCGCGCTCCTCCTCCTCCCAAATAAACAGCCCTCCCCAAGCTGGGAGCCCGGGCCGTCCCCTTCCTCGCACAGTCGGCGAGTGGTGAGGGAGCGCGGGACTGAAGGACCAAGGGACGGAGGGATCGGCGCACGCGCGTGCGAGCGAGCGAGTGAGCGAGCGAGCGGCCGGCGCGAAGCCGGAGCAGAAGCCGGAGCCGGGGCCGAAGCCGGAGCCATAACCTGAGTCGGAGCGGTCGTGAAGCCGAAGCCGAAGCCGAAGCCGGGCTCCAGACCGGCGCGCACGCACACACGCACGCGGGGGGCGGGGCCGGCGCGCGCCCGCCTGTCGCGACTGTCGGCACCGAGGCCCAGGGGGAGGTGGCCTGTCGCGGGTCGCCCGGCTCCCGGTGGCGAAGGGGGCGCGGGCGGATGGCGGAAGGCGGCCAAGCGCAGCAGCAGCCGCCTCAGCTCGGGCCCGGCGCTGCCGCCCGGGGCATGAAGCGGGAGTCGGAGGTGGAGCTGCCGGTGCCCGGAGCGGGGGCAGACGGACCCGAGCCCGGCCTGAGCAAGCGGCCACGCACAGAGGAGGCGGCCGACGGCGGGATGCAGGTGACCGCGCGGGACGGGACCCCGGTTACGGAGGGCCGCGGCGGGCTCGGGCCTCGGGGCGCCGGGTGGGCCTGGCTGGAGAGTGGGTTTGGGGCCCGGTGCAGGGGCTGGGCTCCTAAGGGGCCCCGGAGGCAGCGCGAGGGAGTAGGATTTTTCCTTTTGGAGTTGGGATTGAACAGGATCGGGATGCAGTCCATTTCTTAACACCCGTCCTCAGTTTCTTGAGAAGTTGAGGGTTCTTGGGTCTGTTTGTCCAGAGGAAAGCTGTTGGACCGAGCCGAGAGCGAGGGAAGCTGGTGGGAAAGCTCCCGAGAAGAAGGGCGGTTTTTGGTTTACCCTGGGCACATACTGGGATGAGGAAAGGGGGAGCGGCATGCGGAGGACAGATTGAGAAGCCATCCAACTCCTGGAGAGAGCCCGAAAGGGGATGTGGCTTAGCTTGTGGGTTCAATCAGTTACTCGAGCAGTCTTGAGAAGTCTGCGGAGTTTGTTAGCGTGATGCTCAGTCTCAATTTTGTGCAGCATGTTATTAAGTCTGGAGACAGACACCGGGCATGCCCCTCCTGTGCTTTACCCATTGCATCCTACATTCGTAGGATGCGGAGTAGCTCCTTAGTGTCCTGAGGTAGAAAAGAAAATTTATAGGGCTGTTAGGAGACTGGTTTCTGAATTGTGGCCTCAAGGGTAAGCTTGACTGATGAAGGTAGGAAATGGCAAAGATATTGATACTGGCGGTTACTACTTAGTTTGAAGAAGGTAATGCATTCTTAGAGGCTTTAGGATTTGTTCTCTGTTTAGAAAATATTGGCTACGAAATGGAGGGGCTCACAGCAGCAACGGGATGCTTTCTTTTTGTTTTTGCTTTTTTTTTTTTTTTTTTTCGAGACAGGGTTTCTCCGTATAGCCCTGGCTCTCATGGAACTAACTCTGTAGACCAGGCTGGCCTCAAAACAGGATGTTTTCTAATTCTTTTAGAACCATAGAATGTTAGAGATGGAAGGGACCAGAGACACCATCATCTTTTCCACCAGGAGTTCCCAGTCTAATGCACTTGGAAGAGTTGCAGAATGGCTTATGTGCACATGTGCACTTTCAGTGAAGAGTCAATACTTTGTATCTTTTTCTTTTTCTTTTTAGTGTTAGGGAAGGGTGTATTCAAGTTTTAGCATGTTTTAACAGCCTCATTTTTATAGATATAGGGAGTTAGAAGTCCAGAGAAAACTAGTGACTTGCCTAAAGCCACCCAGTTAGCTGGTTCTAATTCCTATTCCTGTGCTCTCTCCATTACACCACTCTTGGAAATCTCTGCAGTGCTGAGAGACTTCCCGTGCTCTGCCTTGACTTCCTGTGCAGGGAAGGAGCTGTACTTAAAGACTGGCATGCTTGCTGTGTGCCTCTTACCTCCTTTGCTGAGTCCACCATGTTACCTCTGTTGATTTGGGCAACAGGGACGTCCTGGGTGTTTATTTTTTAATCCTTTTGTGTGATGGCTTTTATTTCCCTTAGAAGAAGTCTGTCAAGCAGAGGGGATTGTTAGGTCAATCTGAAAGCCATAGAGGAGTGGGGAGACTTAGTGGGTTAGCACTGGATGGTAAAGAGAGGCCACTGGATAGAGATGCTGGTGATTGTGTTCACTAGGAGTGTGCACACATCTGTGCATCTTTCCCCCCCTATGTCAGTCTTAGTTAATAGTGTGTTCTCATTGCTGCCCCTTCCTTCTGCCTGGGGCCTATTATTTGCTGATTGCCTTCACACTGGCTAAGGATAGTGATACTTGGAGTAGTGCATAGGGACTTTGGGATGTGCAGAGGAAGGGGAGAATTAGGTCCTTTGGGTGCAATTGGATAACTTAGAACTATCCCATGGATAATTATTTTACTCTGTATATTTGTGGATAGTCTTTACGTTTCCTTCTGTACATTCTTAGGATTGTACTTTTTGTTGTTTTGTTTTTTGAGACATGGTCTTATTTGTAGCCCAGGTTGGTCTGAACTCCCTGTAGTAGCTGAGGATTATCTTGGACTCCTGATCTCCCTGTTTCTACCTTACCAGTAGATTTCGGAGAATACTGGCATGCACCACCATGCCCAGCTCATTGGGTACTGTAGGTTTCTTACTCCATGCACACAGGTATCAGTGTCATCATTGACACGCTGTTTTCAACTAGCTGTATTATCCTGGGGAAAACCCATATTTGGAGGCCTCTGTTTTCTTATTTAGAAAAGTATTAGTATAAAATAATTCCTAGGTTGCCTTCCTAGAAATGTAAGCCAAGTTCCGTTTCCTAACAGCGCATGTGACCTGGGCAGGGAGACAAATGAATGAAAAGTTAAACAAAAAAACCTGTGGGTGTTTAATACTTATTTAAGTCGCCTTTATCAAGCAGCTGTGACACTGTTAGGCTACTGGTTTTTGTTTGTTTTTGAGACAGAATCTCTGTTTAGTCCTGGCTGTCTTGGAGCTTGTTACGCAGACCAGGGTAGCTTTGAACTCTCAGGAGCTCTTTCTGCCTCTGCTTCTGGTGTTTACGCAGTTTTAACCCTACAGGATATATAAAGAAATACTTTTATTGGATATTATTCTATGGACAAAGATATATCAGCAGTTTTTGGTAGCATGTGAGAAAATTAAGCAGGGACCAGGATAGAGAAGCTCAGAGATGGCTCAGGAAGTTCTCTGTAGGTGACCTTTGAAGTGAAGATGTGGATCTTCTAGAGGGTTTAGGGAAGAGGATTCAGGCCATTCAGTGGTTTAGGGAAGAGGAACCCAGAGGGTTGAGGCATTGGGAGACAAGTAACTTGGTGTGCTGACCCAGAGGCCAGGGTAGGTGGGTCAGAATGTGCAGGCATGGGTCTTCTCAGGAGACAGCAGCAGCAAGTTAGAAAGAAGGCCTGGAGGCTCTACACAGCTAGCTTATCTTCATATGGGCTTTTTATGGGTTGGTCTTAAAACAGGTATTTTTTTTTTTCCATCTTTGAAGACAGCTGGGGTTTTTCTGAGGTCATAGTGTGGTCCTTTCAGACTTCCCCGACAGCATAATTGGCACTAGTTAGACTCAGCTATGCCTGCTGATATACTTATTTGTAATTATGCTTCATTTTTTTTATTGTCATTAGAGGTTTTATTGTGCCTATTTCCTTAGACTCTAAGCTTCTACGAGGAAGTGTATTTTCTTTATTTATTCTTTATAATACCTGGGTTTATAATGAATGTTCAATGTCTGTTAAATTGAAATTGAAATTTACCACTTAGAAAAAAAATGTAGGGATTAAATTAGTCATGAGATTCCTGAGTGACGGAAGCATCACAAAATAACTTAGTACCCTAAGAGTGCAAAGGATTAATTTTTTTTTTAACAGAATGAAGTAGTTGGCTGATTTAATTTTTCAAGACTATTTACTAAATGGAATTACAACCCTAAATTAGGTTCTAGGGCTGAGTCTTGGTTGGGCCACTAAACTTTTGGACTTCATTACTTCCAGAATAGAGTCTTGGGGCTCCAGAGAGTCTGGGCTTGTGTTGTAAGCCTTAGGCTCAGAAGGAACCTGGGGGAGAGAGGAAGACTTAGTGCTATTTAAAACAGTACACATAAGCCTCATGAGGGGAGAAGAGTCTACTCAGCCTGGGGAGAGGAGAGAAGTAGAGAGACCTGGACTGTGGAGTCAGAGGGAGGGGAGGTAGGGTTGAGAAATGCAGCTGTTAGAGACGGAGCATGGAAATAGTTACTGCCCTTGTGGAAAGCTAAGTGTATTAGCAGAGCCTCTCACTTCATCAGAACTGAGACATGTGGCCTGGAGGGTCTACCAAACACCCAGGGGTGCCTCCTGTCAGTCAGCCTTTCTAGTGTTTGCAGACAATGGCATTATCAAAAATTGTGTTCTTATGTAACTTTTTAGGAATTTGGCTGCTGTATAAGGTAAGATGAGTCTTAATTATTACTTAGAACCTTCAGCAAAAGTCTTTGTGGCAGTGAAAAGTTGGTATGTGGTGATTTTGCGGCTTAGTAACTGCTTCTGACCATAGTCATCAATCTAGAGTAGCTAAGTGAGTTCAGCAGTGTGAACAAGTATGCACATGTATGTGTGTGTTAGTATGTGTGCAACATGCTGCAAAGTGTACTTAGGGCCTCATGTGAGCTACATCTTGATAGTCTGAGAGTTGTGTTATTGGTTTTGTTTTGTTTCCAGTACTGGAGATTCAAACCCTTGAGCATGCTAGGCAAGCATTCCACCATTGAGTTATATCCCCAGCCCAATTTTTACTCTGTTCATTGAGATTGTATCTTACTACTTTGCCTGGGCTGGTCTTGAACTTATACTGTGGCCCAGGTGGGCATGCTTTCTTGTCAGTCTCATAGATTTTGGCCATCAGGTGTAGCTCACTTTTTTGTGACTCTAGTAGTAGGGAGGTCTCAGGGAAGGGATTCTAGGTATCCTGTCAAATTCGGTATCTATCTTTCTTTTTGCTCATTTTGGGGTTGATTTCCTTCTAGGTAGGTATTTGGACCCTCATTTGGGTTTTTGGTTCTGAAGCTGGGCATTGTGCTACTTTCAGTAAAGTTCCTCAATTTCCTTACAGGTAATTTCATGGGCAGTATCTTACTTAAATGACATAAACCTGATTTCTATTTGCCTTAGTTTTCTCAGACTGCCATAGCCAAATGCCATGGACTGGTGGCTAAATACAGGCCTTTCTGTCTCACAGCTGTGAAAGTCCAAGATGGTGCCAGAATGTTTGGGGCCTGGTGAGGGTCTGCTTCTTTGCTCTTTGCTTGCAGATAACACCCTCTGTCTGCCTGCCTGCCTGCCTGCCGAGGTGGCTATTGCATCAAGGGTGGAGAAAGTGAGAGCTGTGTAATCATTTTATCTCAGCGGCCCCACCCTCACAACCTCATCAAATCCTCATACTTTTCAAAGACTCCATCTCCAAATGCTCTCACATTGGATGCTACAGTGTCTACTGATTTTTGTTTTATTTTTTTAGGTTAGGGTTTCTCTATGTAGCCCTGGCTGTCCTGGAGCTCACTCTGCCTGTCTGTCTGCTGAGTGCTGAAATTAAAGCCATGCCACCATTGTCTGCCCCATCCACTGAATTTTGGGAGGACATTTTTGGGTGGAGGAAACTGAGGCATAGAAAAAAAATCACAGAATTTAAAAAAATATATATGACATGGGAACCCATAAATGTAAACCTGGGGATGCATTTGATTTACAAGAATTAGAATTGTTCTTCTGGGTGGCTCAGACTGAGGGGACCGTGCCTTAGCTCCTTTCCCTCCTCTAACCATCTAGTGATTCTTTTCTCTATCACACTGACATGTGAATGCAACCCGAAACTAACTAGAGATTGACCCTTCATTCTGTTATAAAACAGACTAGTGCAGACAGGCCTCAAGATTACAGGATGAGGGGAAAGAAAGGCAGAATCCTCCTTCATGTAAACATGCACTGCAAAGGTGCTAGTGATGTGCTAGTCTGGTGTCTCTCGGTCCTTTAGTGTGTGTTGGGCTTTAATTGCAGAAAAATTGTTTAGTAAGTGGATTTGTTTGAATTTCTATTATGTGTTTTACACAACATGATAAACACTTTTCTTCTGGGGTACATGTAAACTTTCTGTAGAGATAGGAAGAGAAGAGCCATAGAGTTGTTGGGAAGGACTCATGGCCCCTGAAGCATGATCAGACAGATGGAGAGGCATGCCCGGTGCATGTGGTGTTTAGGTGGCCCTGCAGGTATTGAGTTTCTTACTCTTTTCCCCTGCTGCCCCAGCAGGAGCGGGCAGCTTACATGGCTAAGGTTTCATTATCTAATCCATCACAGATGAGCTTGACTAAGCCCATTGGCCGATGTTGATCTAGTTAGGAGGGTAGTGCAAAGCTGCTTGAGCCAGGATTGGGACAAATCGGATCAGAACTGCCATGCGAATCCTGGACATATTTCTGTAATTTGGACTGGCAAAATGGTTTGGGATATCAGCTGAGAGAGGGAGGGAGCAGCAGGACATTTCCTACCCAAACATCTTAGGAACCCCGAAGGGAGTGCGTATGGGGGTACGTTTCTATGGAGTATGGCTAAGTTGTTTTGATTATTTGAGCCTGAACTTTAAAAAATTTTTTTAAAAGATTTATTTTACTTTATGTGAATGTTTGTTATGCCTATATTAATACCACACGTGTGCCTGTTGGGCCTCTTGGAACTGGGGTTAAATATGGTTGTGAGCCACAATATGGGTGCTGGAAGTGGAACTCCAGCCCTGTACAAGAGGAGCCAGTGCTCTTAACCTCTGAGGTGTCTCTTTAGTTCCTAAGCCTGAATGTTTTTGAGTATTAATGTTCGGGAGTGATTTTTTTTTTTAGCAGCATTTAGAGGTTCTGTTTGTTATCATCTATCTGGGTCTGACCTTTATGGGTGATCCCTTATCTGAGACTTTAAAGGGTTACCTCCTCTTTGAAGGGGGAGAGCCTGTTATTATCAAACTTGTCGTATAAATGTTTGTTATCTATATACTTTACAGGTGGTGTAGTAAATGCCATTCAGAGTTTCCCTTGTTTGGATTTGAGTTCTGGCTTCTCCATTTACTAATTCTTGGCAGGGTCCTGAGTTCTTGCGCACACATCTGTGACCTGGGAGAATTAATGCTTATGAGCTACAATGAGTACCTGAGATTATTTAAAGTGCCTATCAGTGCTAAATGTTGATTCCCAGCTCCCCTTATATCCTGCCCTATGGCACTCAGTAAGTTCCTGCTTACTGCTTGATCAGCATGGAGTGGCTAATGTGCTTCCGATTGATTAAGTGCCTGCCGGAGTTGGGGACTGTTAGAGATGAGTGGTGTGTTAAACTGGGAAGCCTCATCTGCTCTGTATCCAGGGGGAGGAAGAAAAAGAACCTGGCTGAGGTCTCCTGTGACGGGGAGGAGGCTTCATTCTTTGTAACAAGCAAAAGCTACCGAAATATCTTGGTTCTTGCTGGTGCTGAGGTAGTGTAGCTACTCTGTAGAGTCTAGGGAAAGCCTTCCTGGGAGGTGGGTGAGCTGCTGTTCCTCCAGACAACCTGGGATCAGTGAGAATGTGTTTGTTGGATAACTATGTTGCACTAAATAGATTGATTGCTGTCTTGTTTATTTTGTTACCACTTGGGTCTGTGGAATTGAACAGGGTTTCCTCTGTTTTCTCAGTGCTTTTAAACAGCTTCCGACTGTTGATAGGATTCCCCAAAAGCGAATCTTCAGTTAACTCAGCTTAAAATATTGCAGGAACCTGTGCTTGACCAAGGCTTAAGTCCATTCCCCTGGTAGGTTGGGCCTACCAGGTCCTTCTGGCCCGACACCTGTTCAGAGTTCCAGCGCCCTCTTTTTCTACGCTCTGCCTCCATGTCCATGTTTAGAGACTTGTGATTTCTGAAGACAATGTTCCTCCACTTTGTTTCTGTTCTATTTCAGGAAACTCCTGCCTCTTTCTGTGTCTTAGCTTCTGCTCCTTACCCCTTATTTGTAAGGCCCAGCCTTCAAGACTTGCTTGAGGGGAGAGATGGCTCAGCGGTTAAGAGCACTGACTGCTCTTCCAAAGGTCCTGAGTTCAACCACATGGTGGCTCTCAGCCATCTGTAATAGGATCTGAAGACCTCTTCTGGTGTGTCTGACGAGACTGACAGTGAACTCACATACATAAAATAAATAATAAAATAAAAATTAATAATAAAAAAAGACTTGCTTGAGTTGTTGATTGTCCCATCTGCCCAATGTCTATGGTTTTTGTAGTTGTGTTTTCTTGGTATGCATACCTGTCTGCATGTGTGTGTGTGTGTATGTGTGTGTATGTGAGACACGTGCACACATGTCTATATGCTCATTGGTGCACATGCAGGCTTGCAATCCTGAAATTGATGTGTGTGGTCTCCCATGGTCATTGTCCATTTTATATACTGAGGGAGGTCTTTTGCTGAAGCCAGAACTTGCCTTTTCTGCTAGTCTAGTTAGTGAGCTTGCTGGGGTCCAGTTCCCCATCTCTGCCTCGCTCAAGCTCAGATTAGATGCTGGCCACCATACCCACTGGCATTTACGTGGGTTCTAGAGATCTGAACTCCAGACTTCACACTTGTGTGGCAAGCACTTTATATCTTCCCAGCCCCTGTTATAGGATTTTGTAGGTTAACATTTGATCACTGTCTAGCCCTCCTGTCTTGCCTAGACTGAGAGGTCTTTGGGGGTCCATAGGATTTAATACTGTTCCTGCCTCAAGTGGCCAAGCACCCGTGTTCTTGTAGGAGTTAGTATTTGCCTTGTTTCTCAGTTGTGGATCACAGATGGCTTTAATTGTTTCCCCAGATTTTCCCTGTGGGTCTGGCCCTTGGTCTGCCTTGCAGCTCCTGTGAAGGCTGGGTGTTGCTTGCTCTCTGTGTCACTGGATCTCTCTTTTGGTATCAGGGTTAGAGGTGAGAAAAGGCTTTCTGAGAACAGAAGCTGGGATGGAATTGAACTGCCAACTGTGTAGGGTGGGCACAGCAACCTGATCCTTGGTTTCCTGTGCCTCAGATACTAATTGACTGCACGTGTTTATGTTTAAAAGCGCCTTTGCAGTAGTACATTAAGGAAAACAGGAGCCATGCCAGTGAGAAGGGCTTTTGGAACATACATGCTAGGTTCACTGTAGCAGCCAATTGCCCTCTCTTTTTTTACTATGCTGCCCAGAGAGTCTGTACGGTTGTGGCTGAGCGATATCAGCACCATTGCCACTGGAATTACCTGATCAGTTGTGGACCTTAACCTCTCCCTCTACCAGGGAGTTTTATCAGATAATGTAAGGGATCAGGAAGATTAGTAAGCAGAGATAGTTTATGCAATATGTGTTTGTTTTTCAGGTCGCTCATGTTGGGTATGTTTGAAAGTGAGGAAGTTTGACACAGTTCTTTGAAGTCTCAGCTTTGGAGATAGATTCATGGAGGAATTTTACAAACATTTTTCTCTCTGGCCTTTGTTCTCCCCTCTGTTTTTATTTGGAGTTCCTCGTACTGGCTCCTGTATAATCCTAGCCTGCTTTCCCGCTTCTAGCCTTCTCCAGTTAGTGTAGTAGGGGCTTCCTAAGGGCTGCTGGGCAGGCTTCATGGTACCTGGCGTTTTAGATTTTGAGTCAGCAAATTCTAAGAGGAGGAGGGAGAGCAGCCACAGAACCCCTTTTACTTGTACTGTGTGGCATCTAGAAATTTCAGTTGAGTATTCATGAAAAACACCATCATGAAGTTGCTAATATTCTTGAATTAAGATAGTGACTGACTGACTGCTTAAAAACAGTTTTTCCAAGGGAGGAAACTTGAGGTTTTGAGATGTGCATGTTAAACCAATTTTTTTTAAAGGACCCAAGTATCCAGTAACATTCTTGTATGTGCCTGGTTCCTTGGTTTCTCATTTGTTGAAGAAAAGCACTTTCCTTTGCGTATTAGGTTTTATTCTAGGCATATGACTGTTTTTATTTGTTTTTTAGATAGGGTCTTTCTCTCTATAGACTTGGTTGTCCTTGGAACTCTCTGTTGATCAGGTTGGGCTCAAGCTCACAGAAGTTCACTTGTGGGTGCTAGGACTAAAGACTTGTGCTACAATTTATGGCTTAGGCAATATGGCTCTGTTGTTGTTGTTTGAGACTGGGTTTCTTTGTGTAGCCCTGGCTGCCCTAGAGCTCACGCTTTATAGACCAGGTTGGCCTCGAACTCACAGAGATCCTCTGCCTCTGCTTCCTGAGTGCTGGGATTAAAGGCATGTGTTACCACTGCCTGGCTGGCAATTTGGCTTTTAAAGGAGACATTCTGTTTTTCTTTTTGGCTGTATTGATTCTCCCCAACCCCCATTCTAATTGGAAGCACCACAAGCAAAACGTGATCATTTTGAGGGATGGGTTGGTGCCATCTCACTCTGGAGGTGGTTGTGGCTGTGGACAGAACAGGGGACAGAACTGGTACTAGCAGAGCTAAAGGAACTACAGACAGGGCTGTGAGGAGCCACTGTGACCTCCAGCTACAGCTTAGGTTGGAACACTTAAGGAACAGAGAGGCTCATGGGAACTTTTTCCAACTACTTTATTTTGAGAGCCTTTTCCTTTGCGTATTGGCAGCTGTTTGGAGGAGGAGACATTAATTGCTGACAGAATGTTTTTCAAAGCATGCCTATATGGATCTCATTTAGGGATTAGTTTCTGGGGATGAGCGGCGACACGAGGACTTTGGTTCCATTTCCCGGAACTTGGTGGGTTTTGTGATGGGCCTCCTTTGCATCAGAGCTGAGGCCCGTAGCAAAGCAGCTGCCTGATGCATGGAGCAGAGATCACCACCTCCTGGGACTGTTACATTCATGTTTTCAGCCTGAAGTTTGCTTTCTTTTTCTCTTTCTTTTTGTAGTTCAGCATACTCCATAGAAATTCTTTAGAAGGTTGGAAATAATCTTGGTGGAAGACAGAATTGTAGGTCTTTGTTTAGCTTCTCCTTTTCCAACTTCCCATCTCCTGTGCAAAAGCACCTTTAGGGGTAAGGGTAGGTCCCTTACCCCAAATAGGCTGGATGTTTAGCTTTGACAGCTTTTACCTGCTACAACTTGATTTCTATGGGATGGGATGGTAGGAGCGTGTGACTTGGAAGCAGTCTGGCAAAATTGTGGTTCTCAGCAGCACACAGCTTAACTCATTGGCTTCTACCGTAGAAGCTAAAGGAACACTGCCAACTGTCAGTGGTGGGCAGAGTGGGCTTGACCAAGACTCTGTTGGAACTTCAGGAGGTCTCCACAATGGCTGCCTCTCACACAGGGAGCTTTGGCGGAGCTTGTTGGGAATTAGTAATCCTTCTCTAGAAAGTACCCTCAGGTTTTGTGCTGCACATCTCTCCAGGAGAGAGGTAGAAGCAGCTGGTTACAGGAATGGGGTGGAGTGCTAGGCAGGTTTCATATATCCTGTGTTTGCTACTGTACTCATGGGCTTTACTGCGTATTTTACATGGTGTTTTGGAAGTTGAAGCCATAGGCGGATTCTCCTATTAAGCCAATTTAATAGCAGTGAAGACTGTGGGGTAGGTATTGCTGGTCATGTTCAGGTTTTCCATCTGGTTTTAGGCAGTCCTTTTTTGGGGTGGGGTGGGGTGGGCACGAGGTCTCTTGTGGCCCAGAACCAGGTATGTAGCCAAGGGTAAGCTTGAACTTTGGATCTTCCTGCCTCTTGATTGCTGGGATAATAAGCACCCACCACTATGTTCCATTTAGGCACTGCTGGGTATTGAACTCGTGGTATTCCTGGGTATTGGCTTTGCTTGCTAGGCAAGCACTATACTAGCTGAGCTACACCCTGTGCCCTAGATAGTAACATTTTTGCCCACCCCTGCCCCATGTTACCCATTGCTTATTGAAATCATCTTTTGGCTCTTTGCTTGCGCATAGGTCTGTAGCTGCCTCTTATACTACTAGGTAGCTCTGTGTGCCATCTCGGGGTGGCCTTGTGCTGGCAGCTTTACAGTTAGAGACCAGTTGGTTTTCTTGGCACACCTGCCTTCAGGCTTTACGTTTTAAGGTGTTACTGTATGTGGCAGCCGTCATTCAGGAAGATGCTTATCATGGAACATTAATGATTTTTGTCAACTGGCTAAAAATGCTGTGATAATAGATGACCTTGTGTCTGTTCGTGGCCCCTGTTAACTTTCTGCCACGATAGGTTCAGTTTTAAAGCCTATTTTAAGAATTTCTTTGATATTCTTGGGTTTCATGGTGGGCTTATTTACTTTTTTTTAAAAAAAGATTTATTTTATGTATATGAGTACACTGTCACTGTCTTCAGACACACCAGAAGCGGGTATTGGATCCCATTACTGATGGTTTGAGCCACCATGTGGTTGCTGGGAATTGACCTCAGGACCTCTGGAAGAACAGTCAGTGCTCTAACCACTGGGCAATCTATCCAACCCCACTTCTTTTGGATTTTAGCTTTAGTGTTAGTTTTAGACAGTTTACAAAAACATAACTTGATTTTAACAATATATTTCCAGAGTTTTAACAAACCTAAACTATTATCTGGTCTAACATTGTTTTAAGCAAAGCAAATTGTTTAATTTGGAGTATCCTAGCTGTATTTTGTTGATCTTTGAGAAACATAATAAATATCATTCTGAAAAAAGAAGAGTCTAACATTTGGGAGTTAGAGTTGAAACAAAAAGTTAAAACAGTTACACTGCAGATGTTGTAACTGTGAAGTCCTTATTTTTTGTTTTTTCAAGTCAGGGTCTCTTTATGCAGCCCTGGCTGTCCTAGAACTTCTGTAGACCTGGCTGTCCTCGAACTCAGAGATCCGCCTGCCTCTGCCTCTGCCTCCTCCCAGGTGACTGTGGAGTCTTACATAGCATTTCCGAACTAGCTTAACTGAATCGGATTTGTGCCCAGGTTTTCTTTTCTTTTTCTTTTTTTTTTTTTTTTTTAGATTTTATTTATTATTATATCTAAGTACACTGTAGCTATCTTCAGACACACCAGAAGGGGGTGTCAGATCTCTTTATGGATGGTTGTGAGCCACCATGTGGTTGCTGGGATTTGAACTCAGGACCTTCAGAAGAGCAGTCAGTGCTCTTAACCGCTGAGCCATCTCTCCAGCCCCGTGCCCAGGTTTTCTACTTCTAAGTTAATTTTTCCTATTTAATGAAATGCCCCCCACCTCACCCCCTCTCATGGTGAGTCCCATCTGCTAAGGACTGTGTGAGTCCAGGTCTAGTTTTGTAACAAGGGACTGAGAAAAGCACCTGTGAGCATCATGCACCTCAGAACGGCTGTGAGCGCACTGTAGTTATCACGTGTTCTGCATTTTCCTTTCCTCTACCAGAGTGTAAATGCTTTATATGCCAGTGAAGGTGTTCATTAATGGTTTGAAGAGTGTGGTGCTCACAGATGCTTTTCTCACTCAGTCTTTGGTTACAAAACTAGACTGGCCTCATGCAGTCCTTAGCTAGTGACAGCTTTTCCCCTCTGCCACATGCTTGCAGTTCCCAGTGCTGGGGAGTAATTATAACTCAGTACATGTTTATTGAAAACAGGTAAAACATCTCCCAATGCTCATATCTCTGAATCCGAAGTGTGCTGCCTAAAGAATCCTGTAATGGTCATGAAGCTAATGGAGTATTTGTAAAAGGCTTCCTTCCCCTCAAGCCTTAGCCAGTCCCACAACAGTTCTAAAGTTGGGACTAGGGAGCGTGACGCTGAGACACCCCCCCCACCCCCCCAGTCTAGAGGCCCGTTATCAAGGCCTTTAAAGTTTGTTCTTCCCTTAGGAATTACTGGTATGACATATGAAAATGGCGCACATAGGTGCTTCATTGTCCTTGAATGCCACACAACACTTACATCGAAAGCATTCCTCCCTCTTGCTTCAGATTCCCAAATGCTGGGATTCAGGGTGTGTCCACCAAGCCTGGCTCTTAAA
Organism: Apodemus sylvaticus; assembly: GCF_947179515.1. Lineage (NCBI taxonomy): Eukaryota > Metazoa > Chordata > Mammalia > Rodentia > Muridae > Apodemus > Apodemus sylvaticus. The sequence goes on along the minus strand of NC_067488.1, from coordinate 46,070,022 downwards.
CATTTCCAGTGATGTTGCTTTCTTTAGTATTTGAAGCCAGCACTGAACTCCAGTGTCTTTTAAGTTATTTGGATATAGCCAGTATATGTCCAAGTGCCAAACATATTAGGGTTTTGTGTGTTTATCCTGGTTTCCTGTGGTTTAGATTTATGGGAAGCTACATGAGATCATTGGTTGTGGTATGTATGATGGGCTGTTTTCTTTTGTTGTTGTTGTTTTGGTTTTGTTGTTTTGTCTCAGAATTGTCTCATTTCTAATTTTATTGTCTATTGAATGATTAATTAACAACATATCAATCAGTAGATTGATCACGGAAAGTAAAATAAAATCATCAAGGCTAAAGGCATTTAGAAGGTAGCTTTCTTTTCCAGCCCTTGGCTTTAGTTAAGGGAAATGATTGATGTACTTAATAATTAACTTTAGGGCAAAGTCTTATTACGTAGCCCTGGATGGCTTGGACTTCACTATGTAGACCAGGCTGTCCTGGAACTCAGAGATCTGTCTGCCTCTGACCACTGACTGGGTAATGAGACTAAAGGTGGGTGCCTGCTTACCAGTTTTACATTTATTTTAAAACCTACAGTATATTCACATGGTTAATATTCAGAATACACAGAGATTAAGAAATAGAAAGTCTGCCTTCCGCCCTTTCCATTCTCTCCTGGGCTAACTGTGTGACGTGCTTGTGGGTTCTGCACCACAGAGACAGTTCCTATACATTTCCCTACCTCTTTAACAACACTTCTCTCTGCTGCTTTTCTCTATTTGGGCATCCTCTCCTGTCAGTTTGGTCCCCTCTCCCCTTTCTGGTCATTAGCTTTCTAGAATTAAGATTATTTTGTTTTGGTTCTCTGTCTAGTGTGGTTGAGTGGTTAGTCCTGGGCCTCATTTGGTACACTGCCATGTTCTTCATGGAGCCAGAAACATAAGGCCAAAGACCCGTACTTCGCCTTTATTCTTTGACATGAGTATGATACAAATCCCACAGTGGATCGCCACAGTTGTTGGGGTAAAAGACAAGTACCAGCAGCTTTCTCTCTTCCCAGCCTGCTGCTTCAGGTTGTTTGTACTAGTGGGGCGAGCTGTGGGTCAGATAGCCTGTTTGCCATTGAGCTAGTTACTCATGGTCCTCAGGCTCTGCCTTGAGTCACTGCACGTGCTATTTGACTGAAGTGATTTTTATTTCATATGACATCTCTCGTAGATCAGAAATCTCCCATGTGCCCAGGTTTGTTATGATTGAATGCCACTGCCATGCAGTGAACAAAATCCGTTGTTGACTTGCGAGAAAAGGAGGGCTTAATTGGTAGTAGATATGTGTTATCTCAGCAGTCATAATTGCCATTTGCTGCATGTAACCTCTGTGTTTGTGGAAAGCCCCAGGTTGATATTCTTTCCTAGAATATGGGCTCCCTGTAACTGAGGCCTGATGGGAAGTAAGAAAATACCATTCATTACACAGGGAATAATTTTATTTCCTGGATGGTAGATGATTAGATTTCAAAATTAGGCTTGATTCTAGCTCAGATACCGTTACAGATTAATGCATTTAAAGATGTGAAAAGCTAGCCTTAACGCTTCTGCCTTCTGAGTGCTGGCATTAAGAACAGATGCTACTGCACCTTGCTTGAACTTTTTTAGAGTTGGCTTCTGTAGTAGACTTTGTTCCCATGAGGAAGGATGCACAGAGGCTCAGCATCACAGACACCTGGGAAATGAAAATGAGGCTTGTGGAGGTATGCCTTCCTGTCTAGATAGATGTCCAGCTCTCTTCAGCTCAGGCAGTCATTGTGACCCCAAGGTTCAATGGGTGAACCAGGTTTGCTCTGTCTTAAAGTCCTGAGTCTTTTGCCTGAACAGTGAATGAAAGCAGACGGTGCACCAGATGCTCTGTTGTTTCGCTTATTGCTCTTTCCTTCACACCCAGTGTAAGGTTTCCAGGCGTTTGTGCAACCTGATAGCGGAAAGCGCCTGCTGTAGCAGTCTAGAGATGGGGTTGGCTGGAGGCTCAGGTTACTCTGGATCTTGATAAGCACCATTGATCTAGGTTGGTGGCTACTGGGTGTTGGGGATAAGCTGCCAGTGTTGTCTCCACTGGGAAAGATGCAGGACTTAAGACTGTTCCCCAGTTAGGAAGATCTAGTCAGTACCTCTAGGGAAGCAGCACACATTGGTATCTCTCTCTTACCTTCCAGAGACTGGCTTAGGAAATGATGGCATCTATGAGTAGACTACCAAGAAGGAATGTGCAGACCTAAGGGACAGGACTACTATTTTAAAATTGTTTACCTCTTAACCTAAACCCAGTGGCAGAATTTATTTGAATCATGAAGTGCTGGGCACAGTAACTTGGATTTTTAGTGGGGCAGGAATGTATGCATAGACTCCTGCGTTGCTGATACAATGTATTTCTGCGTCTGAACAATATTACATTGTATTAAAATCCTAAGACTAGAGGACTCATGCTGGTTTGAGATTGCCTAGGATCAAATGCTGTCTCTAATTAGCTCTGTGTCTTATGGGCAGCTTACTTCTGGTTTTAGTTTTTCATTTGTAAACTGAAGATGTTAGTTCCTGACTCACAGGTGATGGGGTTAAATGAGTCAGTAAGTGACTGTAGTGCTGCAGCAAGAACTATGTGTTGTTACTAGGAGGCTGTAACACATGAAGCTAGGTTACAGGTAACCATGGCCACTACAGCTGACTAGAGTGCAGAGCTGAGTTTCTGTGTTTCGGTGTTATCCAGAAACAAGAGAGTGAAGCGTTGATGTGACTGAGTACGGGGTGGGGTGGGTGGGCAGGGTGTCAGTGTTTTCAAGGCCATGTGGAGTGTGGGTCCTGTGGGTGGGTGAACTTTGGGTCCTGTGATTTTTTTTTTTTTTTTCAGAGCAGGAACCACAGTTTTGTGGAGTCTCATGGAAGCTTTTGAAGGACAGACTTATGTTCTTTTTCTATATATAACCTTTTTTTGCCCTAGAATTTTAGAGTTTAAATAAAAAAATTAAAAACATTATTTAGGTTGTAGAGATGGGTCAGCAGTTAAGAACACTAACTGTTCTTCTAGAGGACTAAGGCTCAATCCCTACCATCCACATAGTGGCTTACAACTTCATGGTGCCTCTATCTTCAGTCCTAGAGGATCTGACTCCCTCTTCTGGCCTCTATGGGCAGTGTACACATAATTCACAGACATACAGCAAGCAGGTGAAATACTGATACACATGAAATAAAAATTAAAAAGGAAAAGAAAACCTATTTAGTGTAAATACACATGACATACATGTAGAGGTTGGAGAGTGTAAGCAGTCAGTTCATTCATGTGTCCCAGGGATTGTACCCAGGTTGCCAGGCTTGGTGGCAGTATTCTTACCCACTGAGCCATTTCACTGGCCCTGAATTTGATTTTAGAGAATTTCATATATTATGCAGTGCACACTGACTACTCTTAGCCCCAACATCCCCCACAGATCTTTCTCACGTTCACTCTGTACAAGTGACCATGGGTTTTTGGAGCTACCCATTGGATCTGATGGACTCAGCAGAGGACATGCAGCTAAAGACAGTGATTTCATCTTCTCACAGAGTCTGCCAAAAGGCAGGAGTTCAGAGGTAAGGGGTAGGGCTAGTAAGTCCCTTCCCTTTCCTTGATTAATTATTGATGTGTCCTGACTTTGGTAATTACATTTGTTGTGAGTGAATGATTGTAATGGTCCTATCAGTTCTAGAGAACATCATTTTGCAGCCCTTCACCCTGTCTTCTGGCTCTTGGGTATTTACGACCCCTTCTTCCATAGTGTTCCCTGAGCCTTAGACGGGGTGGTATAAATATCTTGTTTAGTATTGTTCATGTGTCTCTTGGGTAGCCATGAGTCTCTGCATTCACCACCAGTAATTATAAGGAGTGGCTTCTCTGACTAAGGCTGGAACCAGCTGTTGCCTGTGGATAGAAGAACAAATATTTAGAGGGCAGTTTGCTGTCAGATCAGCTTAAATGTCTACAATAAGTTCTTCACCTGAGCCTACAGTCTTCTCAGATATAGGCTGTTAGCTGGGCTTGCTGTATCAGACATTGTCATGTTCCTTTCCTTCCTCCTTATGGAATGGACTTCAAATCTAGGCAGAGCGCAGACTATTGGTTACCCACCACCATAGTCAAGCTGCTATAGCACATGATGGGGTAGGCACACACATCTTGCCTGGTAGGCTTGCCTTTTGGTTTATATAATGATACCCTTTCTCCCCCAGGGCTTTGTCCCTCTTCACACCTGCAGGAGGTTCCAGCTCTCTTTAGCCTGCTTACATCTTCTAGTCCTGGTTGTCCCAGAATTTTTCATACAACTCTGGGTTTTATGTATATAAAATTTATACATGATGAAAACATTTACTGGTAATAAGTCATAAAGAGTTTTCTTTTAGGAGAGACATTTCAGTGGTTAAGAGCACTAATTGCTCTTGTAGAGGACTCAGGTTCTATTCCTAGCATCCACAGGTGCTTACAACTGTCTCTGACTCCAGTTTCAGGGGATTTGTCTCTATATTTTGAGACAGACTCTGCAGGTACCAGGTGTGCATATAGTGCACAGACTGTGTAGACAAAACACTTATACATATAGAATGAAATGAATAATAAAAATATGTTCATTTTAAAAGGTTTTTTTTTGTTATATATTTTATAGCCTATTAAAGATGGAAACATATGCATGAAGTAGATGTACTTATATTTATATAAAATCAAACATTGGCTGGCTGTTGAACCTCCCGGTATAGATCATTGCCACTGTTTTGCAGAGGTTGTACACATATTTTATTTTTTAATTATCAATGTTGAAGACACTGCTTCACATAAACATAGAGTGGTAGCTGAAGGATGCCTAGGGCCATTTCAGAAACTGTTGAAAATCAGTCTTAACCCTAAGCCAAAATTCATTGAATTTTCGTTGTTGTTGTTGTTATTATTGTTGTTTTTTGAGACAGGGTCTTACTATATAGCCCTGACTGTCCTGGAACTCAGAGACACTCCTGCCTCTGCCTCCTGAATGCTGGGATTAAAGGTGTGTACCACTATGCCCAGCTCATTGAATGATTTTTAAAAATGAAATGTCAGCAGCTCAAATAGCAATTTAAGAAAAATCAAACATTTCAACAATACAATCCAGAGATGTATTAATTTGATATATGCTAAAGAATGATGATAGGGAACTTTTTGGTCTTCATGATTAAACCATTTCATTTCTGTCAGAGCAGTAAAAACACTGTCATTCATAACAGAAAACAGCTTCCCTCTGAACTGAGGTATTTCCGGTAGGGTCTGTTGACAGGCATGTACATGTGCTTTTGTACTTAGAGTCAAGGCTGCAGTGGTGTGGATGATCGCTATAGATACGTGTTTATTATATGTTGGATTGAGTTCATCTTTTGATTCTCATATTTAAACACCTGCTGTTTGTTGTAGCAGCATTTCTTCATGACCATGGCCTCCACACTCACTCACGCAGCACCCCAAGTTGGAAGATCATCATTTGAGAGGTTTACAGTTAAGGTAGGAGGATATTTGACTATTTCAGATAGGTGGTGTCATAAGTTACTTTTCTGTTGCTGTGACAACACAACCATAGCAAGTTATAAAAGATAGGGTTTAACTGGGCTTATGGTTTTAGAGAGTTTTAAGTTCATGATGGTAGAACAAAGATATAGTTGCAGGGACAATTGAGAGCTCCCATCTGGATCTTTAAGCAGGAGGCAGAGAACACACTGGGATTGACAATAGTCTTTGAAAATCTTAAAGCCTGCAGCTACAGGCTATTCCACCTATTCCAACAAAGAACCTTCCACCTTCTAATCCTTCCCAAATTGTTCCACTTACTCCTATTCAAACATAGGAGCTGATTGTGAGCCATTCTTATTTATGGAGCATACATGATGTTCCTCCCTACACTGAAAAAAAGAAAATTTATTAAAATCCTACAGGACTTGTAAGATCTGTAAGCCTGTGCATGCTACAGACATAGTGTGATGCGTCAGAGTAGAGGCATGCTGGCTCTGCCAGGACCGTCAAGAATGGCACTAGCAGTGTTTGGTGTCATACAGTTAATTTAATTTTGATTAATAAAAGTTTTGTGAGACCATGGAGTATTTCCATTACTTATTTTGTATATTTATGGTGTGTATGCTTTTATGCATATTTATGCATATAATATTAATGTCATTTGTTGTTGAAGTACTTATGTAGAAGGATGGACAAAGGCAGAAAGGGTTAAAATAGAGAATAATGTTAGAAAATTGAATGTGTATACAAGTGAGTCATTTAACAGTACGGTTACAAAAGGCCAAGTGCAGATCAGGAAGTGGGTGGAGAAGAAACCAGGTAAGTCGGAACCAATGCATAAGCCTCTGCAGGCATCTACATTTTCAGGTTTTCTTGTTGACATTTATTGAGCAGATGAACTTGAGAGCAGCCTTTTGTTCCCAAAGCTGAGCTGATGGAAGATAGAGGAGCTTCTGAGACCCGACAGGAGAGAGAGAGAGAGAGAGAGAGAGAGAGAGAGAGAGAGAGAGAGAGAGAGAGCGAGAGCGCAGTGCCTACAGGAGTGGGGTGGAGAGTTTTCAAGAGCTTTCTGCTGGAGCTATTACTAAGCATTGACAATTGACAGGGAGTGGAAGGAGCAGTTCATTCCAGGCAGAAGCAATGGCTTGTTTCTGAACAGGGTTTGCAAGGCTGGGGTCAGGACTGGGGGTGGTTTTTTTTTTTTTTTTTTTAACAATGTCCTAGGCATCCTCAAGATAGTCCTCCCCTGACCACAGTGTGCCAGTGTTCACAAAGCTAACTGCATGTGGTTGTCTTACCCTGTCCCTCTAGGAGTATGTTCTGTAGTGGGGCTGGTGTAGTGATGCTGTTTGTAGGTTATTAATACAGCTAGGGCTGGCTGTAGAGCTCAGTAGTAAAGTAACTTGCCTAGCATTTATTTCCAAGGCCCTGGATTTCACCCCAGCACTGCATCTGGTGCTAATGGGTGTTCTTGTGTAGCCTCCAGCAGACTCACCCATTTTCATTTTTCTCAGCTGTCGTTGTCATAGAAGAAACTTTTCCCTCAGTTTTAAATCACACTTTGCTGTGTAGAAACAGGTTGAACTTTGCCATGTTTTATTTAATTCATGCAAAGCCCTTGCTCCTGAGCGGGTATAGGTTTTGCACTTCATACCCCTGGATACTACAGCTGGGTTTATCCCGAGAAACCTTGAGATGTTCCTGAGAGCTGAGTACTTCATCGATGTAGCACAGAGAGGGTGCAGGTAGGCAAGTGTCACGTCCGTGAGCCCTGGGCAGTACATTGAGGAGACTGTCCCTTTTAGGGCAAGCTATTCCTTTGAAGCTGAACGTTCCATGCTTTGAATCCAGAGACAGACTATTCTGGAAAACAAAGCTTGAGCTGAACCTGGTCAAAGCCTCTGAGTTATGAGAGAGGATTGAAATCAACTTTTCCAGCTAAAAATAATTTTGCTCACATGTTACCAAAAATGGCTCACTAGAACTGCTTTAAGACACTCGACTAAGATTTCAGGGCAAGAAAAAGTTTAGAGCACATTTTAAGAAGGATTTGGCTCTAATTTGCTGATTTTTTTTTTCTTTTTTTTTTTTTTTGCCCGACTGCCTATCCCCATGATTGCCTCATGAGACAACAGGGAGCAAACAAGTATCTGTCTTAGATTCAGTTGGGGTCAAATGACTCTTTTTTTGGTTGTTTGGCTTTTGAAATGGGCACTCAGGTAATCCAGACTGGCCTAGATTTAACTAACTAACTAATTAATTTTAGTGCCTTGTTAATGTGAGGTTTGGGAAGGGAGAAAAGTAGATGCCGAGAGTGTTTGCTGGGTAGGAGAGAGGCCCTAGAAGTAGCTGCTCCCATCCTGAGCACTGGTGGGCCGACACAGAGAACCCCATACTTGGGAGGATATAAAGCAGGCGGATCGTTATGAGCACAGGGTTCTATAGGGAGATGCCGTCTCCAAAAAGCGCAAGCAGTGTTTGTGTGGCAGCATATAACACTGACATGGGAACAATGCAGAGAAGGCCAGCATGACCTCCTCATGAGTAACATGCAAATACTCGACCCTCCCCATATGTTTTAAGTTTGCATTTATGTTTATGGTGTCTTGCCTGCGTGCATGTCTTTGTACTGCTTGTATGCCTGGTGCCAGAAGAGGGCAAAGTTCCCTCTGGGCCTGGACTTTAGGTAGTTGTGAGCCACTGTGTGGGTGGCAGATGATGAGGCTCTCAGCAGTGAGCACCCCTGGGCTTGGTGCTGAGTGAGAGAGAGAATATGAGAGAGGGAGAAAGAGGGAGGGACAGAGAGACAAGACAGAGACAGACACAGGGCAGGGAGGCTATGAGGTGATAAGGCGACAGGGGAGGTGCAGATGTGGGGGGGGAGGATCTTCTAAAACATACTTTGTTTGAAATGTCATAATTATATCTAACCCTTTTTATGCTAATTACAAAATTAAAACAGAGCAGCAGCAGCAACAAAGAAAAATCCCAACCACAACAGACAAAGGAGTAGCCGCTCCTCCTGTGTAGTAAGGGTACATGAAGGGCTCTCTGTTGTAGAGTCAGGCAGTCTGATAGCTTAAAAAATCTCTTCCAATTTTTCATAGTGTATATAAATAATTTGTAGATATGTGAATGATATATGCTGTGGTGTGCCCTCTATTGGTTATGTGAACTTTGTGGAATTGGTTCTTTCCTTCCACCATTATGTGATTCTAGGGATCAAACTGAGGCTGCTAGGCTTACATGGCCAGCTCCCTTAGCTCTAGGCCATCTTGCTAGCCCCAGGTTTCTTAAGTTTGTCCATGAATGTAGCCTAGTGCCATTACTGAGGGCTGAGCATTGATCCTACGAAACAGGTGGGTTTGGATAGACTAAAAGGGCTAGAGACTAGGACAGGGAGGAGCTTGTGACTGAGAGTCTGGGGTGACTGTGAAGGTGACCACTGGAAATATGAACTGAGTCTAGAGTGGGGATGTGTCCGTCAGTGTGAGTGTTGCATGAACAAGACTGAGCACTGAGATTGCTGGCAAGCTGTAAGTGGAATGCTCTGTGAGTTGGAGGCTGACGAGGTGAAGAGGATGGAAGTAGGGTGGGGGCTGAGAGTCTCTTTGTTCTTGACTGGAGGTGACCGTTGGACTTCCAGTTGTAGAGGTTCTTGCTTCTAGTGGATGCAGTGCAGAGGTGCTGCTTGACATCATAACCAGTCCAGTCCCAGCCCCACGGTGAAGGACTGACTGCAGTGTGGAAGTTGAAGCTGTGCTAACTAACAGAACACTTGTTGAGTGGAGAGAGTAATTTATTTTTTTTAAAGATTTATTTATTTATTATATGTAAGTACACTGTAGCTGTCTTTACACACACCAGAAGAGGGTGTCAGAACTTGTTACAGATGGTTGTGAGCCACCATGTAGTTGCTGGGATTTGAACTCAGGACCTTCAGAAGAGCAGTCAGCTCTTAACCACTGAAACATCTCTCCAGCCCCGAGAGAGTAATTTATAAAATACAGTTTTCTCTTTTTCTAGTCTTTGTAAACTTTGCTATATCATCTGTTGACAGTTGTGGTGCTCCAGTTATAGGTGGGTACTGTGCTCCTCACACTGTGCTCCTCACACGTTAATTAGCTAGACATTATCACTTTCTTTTTATTATCACTTTCTTGAAACTTCTTTTTTACTTTCTTTCATTTTAAAAAAATTTAAACATTAAAAAAAAAAAAAAAAAGAACCTTGCTTTGTAGTCCAGGCTGGTATTAGACTTGTGATCCTCCTGGCTCAGCCTCCTAAGTGCTGGGATTACAGGCATGTACCCCACACCTGGCCTTTGACGTTTGTTTATAAAATTAACATGTAAATTTGTTCACACACACACACACACACACACACACACCACACACTCACTCTAAGATGTAAAGCCTGTGGTCAGTGACCACCTCCTTTAGTTAGAGGTGCCTAGTGTTAGTGGCTGGCTTTGTTTAGTTGGGTGTGTGACAGTTGCCTTCTACATTCTCTCTCTTTTCCATTCTTCGTTTGTTTGTTTGTTTGTTTGTTTGTTTGTTGAGACAGGGTTTTTCTGTGTATCCCTGGCCATCCTGGGACTTGCTCTGTAGACTGGACTGGTGGCATCTATCTGCTTCTACCTCCTGAGTGCTGGGAATAAAGGTGTGTGCTTGCACCACCCAACTTCCGAGCCCTCTCTAGGCTGAAGTTTCTGAAGGTAGGGGCCAGGAGCTAGCCTTTTCTTTGTTCCTCTCTAATTATAATGGAACACAGTTGTCACTTAGTAAACATTTCTTGTATAGTGAATGAGATAAACGAATAGAAGAACTGTCGGTGGGGAGTGAAAAAATACCAGATCCCAGTAAAGGTCTTGAGGCTCTGCTGGCAGGAGGTGTGTGCTGGGGTGTGTAGGGGGCCCTGGTGGGCACAGCTAAAGATGCAGAAGAGATCAAGGAGTTTTTCTCTGTTTTCTTTCCTTTTTGACATAGTTTCACTAAGTAGCCCAGGCTAACCTATAACTCCTGGTAATCCTCCTGCTGCAGGAGTTCTGGAATTATAGGTCTGATCCAGGGAGCCCTATAACGACTAAAAGAGTCCAGAAACTTTTTTTCTTTGAGCACTGGCATGATGGATGTCAGTGGCTCTCCTGTTCTGGAGAACAGTAGACGTGTAGATGTGCACCTTCCTTGGAGACAGTTTCACTAGTAGCCCAGGCTGCTCTGGAATTCCTAGTGATCGTCTTGCTGTATTCTCCCAAATTCTGGGATTATAGGCAAGAGCCAAGGAGCTTTGTAGGTAATGAAAACACTTTATCCACCTTTATTCAGCCATTGCTCCAGCTCCTGCCTCTTGCCTTCTCTCCTCCCATCCTTTCCTCTTCTTTCTTCTGATCTTTAAGGTTAAGTATAAGGCAAAGGTTATGGATAAGCACCATGAATGCTGAAGTCAGAGCTTCAAAGCTCTGACTTCCTCTTGTTATACATAGCATTTATTTAAAGCCAGGTCTTTGAAGTCCTTGTGTGAATGTCTTGGGGTTGTTATTCTGTTGATTTATTGTTTCTGGCTCTACAGATCTGTTTAAATATAGGCAGGCATTTTCCTATTTTCCTTGGGGCTATAGTTTTTACATGTCTTCTAGATACTATAAAATTAATAATCTCTTTATGTATGTTTGTTGTTTCACATGTGCCTTCATGAAATGTAGTGTTTGTCTTGCGAGTGCCTGATCTCTGTGAGGCTATGAGCATGGATGATAAATACCTGCTCATTGTTCTGTTGAGCACAGAGGAACTGTAGGCCTCACAGTACTAAAGGCAAATTCCTCGCATGGATGTCTTAGCCTTTTGATCATTGTGTCATAATGTTGTTATTTACGAAGTTCACACTTGAGAACTGTGCAGTTGACTTACAAAAAAAGGACAAAATTTCATATGTTAGTACATTTATGAATCTGGGTTGAATCTTCAGCTATCTTTGCATGTAGGCCTTGGGTTGGACAGGCCTCAAGTAATGACTTTTTTTTTTTAATCAGTTCCTTTTAAAAGGTCAGCCTGGGGCCTATAGAGTGCCTCCGTGATTTAGAGCACTGGCTGGTCTTGCAGAAGACCTGGGTTTGATTCCCAGCACCTACATGGTGGCTCACAATCATTCTTACTCCAGTTCTGGGAGATCTAGTGCTTTTCTGATCTCTATGGGCACTAACCTCTTGAATACACACCCAATAAATAAATAAGGAAAGAAATCAACTGCTTTAAAGGAGGTTAGTGTGTTCTTTGCCCTTAAATTCTAATTATGACTACCTTGTTGTTATCTTGGCCAAAAACTAAAAAAAGTTGTAGGAAAAGATATGTACACTTGAGTTGTATACTCTGACCTCTCAGCTAATGGTAATTTCTTCTCACAAACTCCCCTTAGCTTTCCAACCCTGCAGCCCCTCTGGAGCTAGCCCATGGCATTCTCATTTGTTGGCTTTTTCAAGTTGCTCTTGAAAATATGACCAGATATATTAAAATGATATTTTTTTTGTTACTTCAGCATTGATTCTTCCAGCCTAATTGGAGGAATTTTCTGTTGTCACCAGAAATGCATAAGGAAAGAGGCAGGATGGAAATTCCCGGTTCTTTGATTGTCATGTCGGGTGGAGACCTCCCCTTCCCTAACGCAGCTTCCATGATTCATCAGAAGCTTTCTCCTCCACTGCTGGAGTGTGACTCACTTTCATCTGTCCCTCATTTTGTGTAGTTTAGATTCAGTCTCTCCATCTCAGTTCTGCGCTCACGTGTCAAGTATAACTCACTCAGAGGTGTTACTTGAGACTCTGCTGTGTGCAAGGTTATATGGGAAAAGTTTATGGTTCCCTGAGGGCTCAGGATTTAGTTGGTGACAGTACAAAAACTTATCCTTTATTTAACTTTTGAAGTTGGGGGATGTATGATGTAGGGTCCTAAATTGCTGTTTTGTTGCTGAGAAAGATATGATTATATGACATAAAATTGAAGTGGAATTTAACAAGTGGTTTTAGCTTGGCTGATACTTATTGGGAAATGGAGAAACACAAGAAGGGAGGAAAGATGTAGAATGTTACCTAATACAATTGAAAGAATTCTTGTGACTTCTTGTTTTGTTTTGAGACCGGGTCGTCTTATTAAGACCAGGTTGGTCTCCGACTCACTAGATAGCCGAAGATGACTCTGTACCACTGACCCTCTACTCCTCAGGTGCTGGGATTATAGGCATGCAGCATTGGTATGGCAGGATAGCCCTTAGAGTCTTCTGTGAAGGAAGCTCTTAATAATTGTGTCCTACCCAACTTCATCTTGCCCTGGAAGCAGCCCCTTTGTCTGTTTCCCTCCTCTCTACTTGCCATCCACTGCTTGCAAGATTTCCTTGACTCTGTTACTGCAAAATGTTTCATAAAATAATGCCATAGATAAACAATATTTGTGGAAGAAATAAAAATCTGTAGAGAAAATAGGAAAACGGGGAAGAAGGAACATGCAGAATATTTGGAACCGTGTGTCTTGCTTAGGGATAGTGTTACCAATGGCAGGTGGTGGGAGAGAAGGGGTTTTTCCCTGGCTTTTTATGTTTTTGGTTGTTTTGTTTTTTGAGATAGTCTTGGTTGGTCTGGCACTGACTATGTAGATGTAACTGGTCTTGAACTTACAGACATCCTCTTGCTTCTCCTTCCTGGGTTAAAGTGTGTGCCACTATGTCTGGCTTCCATGACTTTTAATAATGTCTCTATGCCTCCTTTGAAGGCAGCCTTCCTTCTATTCTTGTAATGGTTGGCTGCTGTCTCCGGTTTGGCTTGCATTTATCATGTGACTAATAGCAGCTGAAGAATGTCAGGCTGACCACCCAAGGAGTGTGTGGGTCAAATTCATCTGAGTTGTAAGCCAGAGGCTTAGAAGGATGGCCGTCTGGGGAGAGAGAGAGCCAGTGGGAATAGCTGCTCATTAGTTCTCAGGTCTCATGGTACTGGTGCCCACCAAGTCACTGTGAGTTTGCAAGATGCCAGGAAAAGTCTGCTCTCTTCCATGTCAAGTCAGTCACTGAGAAGTTCTCCTTTTTGGAGCACTGCTGTTCATTTTGGTACTGTAGCAGGACCTGTGCTCATCCACTTTTCCTTCTAGAATTGACTTCTGGAATTGATGTGTGACCAGTTTTTGGCCACAGTGGAAAGTTGATCAGTAAGTACTGAGGTTGGTTGGCTTGGATTTGTCAAAACAAAACAAAACACCCAAAAAACTACTTGAGTCTTCTTGTTTTGTTTTATTTTGTGCTTGTAAGATTTTTGTTATTTGAAGTCCAAGAGAAGAACCTCTGTGCTCTAGAGCTAATAATTCTCTGGGTTTCAGTAGCCTTGTAGTTTTTGGTGAGTAACTTCTCTTTGGGCTCCTTCTGCCCTTTTTTTGGTGTGAGATGTGTGTGTTGTGTGGCTGTAGGTTGTGTGCACAGTGTGCATGTGGCCAGTGCCTTGCATATTAGTCTCCACCATCCACCTCATTCGAGATAGGGCCTCTTTGGTGATATTTTTGCCATTACTAAAGCCAGACTAGCTGGTCCACACGCTTCTGAGGGATTCTCCTGTCTCTAGCCTCCTGCCTTGCCAATAGAAGTACTTGGATTACATTTTTGTGCTACCACACCCTGCTCTGTGTGGGTTCTGGGAACTCTAATTTAGGTCCTTACACTTATGTAGCAAGTCCTTTATCCACTGAACCATTTCTCTAGTTGGACATTTTTCTTTTTGAAGTTTTATTTAAGTCAGGTGTTTGGCTTTAGCAGATACTATTAAAATATTCTTTTTTTACTTGGTAGGGTCTGGTCTGCTATATATATATTGTGGGAGTCCCACGGTGGGGGTGTTCTATCTCACATATTGACTAGTATTTTCGTGGGGTCTTTTGTTGGGAATCTATCATCCTTCATTAAGAAAAGAATCATAAAAAGGAAGAAGAAATATTGCTTGGGAGAAGAAAAAATCAGAATCAGTTTTTCTGAGGCCAGATGGGATCATGTGTGACACACTGAATTCACCCCCTCCTCCTACTCTCACCAGATGGGATCATGTGTGACACACTGAATTCACCCCCTCCTCCTACTCTCACCAGATGGGATCATGTGTGACACACTGAATTCACCCCCTCCTCCTACTCTCACCAGATGGGATCATGTGTGACACACTGAATTCACCCCCTCCTCCTACTCTCACCAGATGGGATCATGTGTGACACACTGAATTCACCCCCTCCTCCTGCTCTCACCAGATAGGATCATGTGTGACACACTGAATTCACTCCCTCCTCCTGCTCTCACCAGATGGGATCATGTGAGACACACTGAATTCACCCCCTCCTCCTGCTCTCACCAGATAGGATCATGTGTGACACACTGAATTCACTCCCTCCTCCTGCTCTCACCAGATGGGATCATGTGTGACACACTGAATTCACCCCCTCCTCCTGCTCTCACCAGATGGGATCATGTGTGACACACTGAATTCACCCCCTCCTCCTGCTCTCACCAGATGGGATCATGTGTGACACACTGAATTCACCCCCTCCTCCTACTCTCACCAGATGGGATCATGTGTGACACACTGAATTCACCCCCTCCTCCTGCTCTCACCAGATAGGATCATGTGTGACACACTGAATTCACCCCCTCCTCCTGCTCTCACCAGATGGGATCATGTGTGACACACTGAATTCACCCCCTCCTCCTGCTCTCACCAGATAGGATCATGTGTGACACACTGAATTCACCCCCTCCTCCTGCTCTCACCAGATGGGATCATGTGAGACACACTGAATTCACCCCCTCCTCCTGCTCTCACCAGATGGGATCATGTGAGACACACTGAATTCACCCCCTCCTCCTACTCTCACCAGATGGGATCATGTGTGACACACTGAATTCACCCCTCTACCCCCCCCCCCCTATTGCAGTTGATCTCATTGCAGCTGTTCCCAGGCCCCTTGGGATGGCTGCAGTGACTAACACAGCTGGGCTTTTTTCTCTCATAGTTTGAATGTAGAAATGGAGGAGGAGGAGGAGGTGGCAAAGGATGAGTTGGGTACACTAAAGTGGATTTTTTAGTGGGATCATTGTCTCTTCAGGTTTGTTGGTCTTTCTTTAAATTGAGGATCTAAGAGGTAGCATTCATTGGAAGGAGGAGCAACAAAGGAGCCAATTGGAGAAACCCAGATGTGTCTCCTCTGCTTGTCCCCATCCTATGTCTGTCTGTCTGTCTGTCTGTCTGAATGTCTGTCTATCTGAATGTTTGTCGTCTGTCTGTCTGTCTTGTCTATCTTTGAATCTTTTTTATACATGTGGATATTGTCTTAGTCAGGGTTTCTATTCCTGCACAAACATCATGACCAAGAAGCAAGTTGGGGAGGAAAGGGTTTATTGAGCTTACACTTCCATGTTGCAGTTCATCACAAAAAGGAAGTCAGGACTGGAACTCAAGCAGGTCAGGAAGCAGGAGCTGATGCAGAGGCCATGGAGGGATGTTTCTTACTGGCTTGCTTCCTCTGGCTTGCTCAGCCTGCTGTCTTATAGAATTCAAGAGCACCAGCCCAAAGGTGGAACCACCCACAAGGGGCCCTCACCACTGGATCACTAACTGAGAAAATGCCCCACAGCTGGATCTCATGGAGGCACTTCCCCAACTGAAACTCCTTTCTCTGTGATAACTCCAGCCTGTGTCAAGTTGACACACAAAACTAGCCAGTACAGATATTTTGCCTGGGTACATGTTCATAAACCATGTGTATGTAATACCTGGGAAGGCCAGAGAAGGTGCAACATATCCCCTGGGATAGGAGTTATAAATAGTTATAAATCATTGGGTGGGTGTTGGGAATTGAGCTCTGGTGGTCTGGGAGAGTAGTAAGTGCTCTTAACTCCAGGCTCCACTTTTTATTTCAGACAGAGTCTCTGCATAGTCCTGGCTGTCCTGGAACACTGTGTAATCTAGATGTAGACCAGACCAGCCTCGAAACTCACAGAGATCCTCTGAATGCCTCTGCCACCCAAAAGTGCTGGGATTAAAGATGTGAGCTACCACGCTTGGCTTCCTCTGCTTTTTACCCCTCCACTTCCTTCCCTGAGTGATGGCCGAGGGAAACACCAGTTAATAAAATGCAGCCAGTGTGCCTTGGGTTTTGGTACTTATAGGAAGAATTAATTTCTTTTTCTTTTTCTCCCCTAAGGGGTCCTCCTTTTTCTGGCAGTAGATAGGTAAGCACTATCTTCTCCAGCTTAGGAGCCTGTGCAATGAGGTGGCCGAGTCAGGAGAAGAGGAGTCCTCTGGGTGTTGGGTATTTCATGTGTTACACCACTTTCTGCAGGGAAACAAGCTACAGAGAAGATACCATGCTGGAGCCACCAGCCACATCTCACTGTCAAGGATCTGAATTGGCTGGTTTGTACTGCAGATTTATTAAGCATAGGCATGGAAAACTACTACAAAAAATATGTGAAATAATTAATTATGCTTTAAAAATACCATGGTTTTGTTTTTTTTTTTTAAAGATTTATTTATTTATTATGTGAATATACTGTAGCTGTCTTTAAACACTCCAGAAGAGGGAGCCAGATCTCATTACAGATGGTTGTGAGCCACCATGTGGTTGCTGGGATTTGAACTCAGGACCTTCAGAAGACCAGTCAGTGCTCTTAACTGCTGAGCCATCTCTCCAGCCCAAAAATACCATGTTTTTATATTAACATGTGAAATTCCAACATTTTAGATATATTAGGGTATTAATAAAATACATTGTTGAATCAATTTTATCTCTCTTTACCTTTTAAATGTGGTAGCTAGAAAAATTCGACTTGCATAGATGTCTCATTTCTGGCTCCCATGGTATTTGAAGGCCCCTTCTTTGGTAGAAGGCACTATAGTACAGGCAGTGGCCCCAAGATCCAGAACCTTTCTTAATGGTTTGGGATTCCTGACTAGAGTCACTGTGATATCAGCTGTCTGTTGGAGCATAGCAGATAGCACCCATACTGACTTCAAACAAGTTTCTTCTACCTTCAAATTTGGTAGTAGCACAAGTCTCTTTTGAGGTTCAGGCCTTCAGTTGGTTGGACCTCAGTCACCTGAAGGCTTGCCTGCAACAGTGTATTTGCTTCCAATTATGCCTTGTGCTGTTAGAATTAAGTCTAGCTTTTCCTGGTGGGAATCCAGGGAACCACATTTGTAATGTGGTTTAAAACCTGCCTAGACTTCACTGGGTGCAGCTGAAGTCCACTCCATCCTCACCTGTCAGGTCAGCAAGATTACTTGGAATAATTGTTTATTTTGAGCTATCAAAATCCTATAATAAAAACAGATCTTTAGTTGGAAGGACTAAAGTGAATTTAGCTCCACCATCATGTATGCACATATGTGATGTCTTCCCAGGGCCTCAGGTGAGGCTTGGGAATACAGAAATGCTGCTAGGGTTTTGAACAGGAAGTATGTTTAAAGTGCCTGTGAGTTATCTGCTTGTGTGTCATTTCTGTAAAATGAGATTCACGGTCTTTGCAAATGCAGCAGGATACCCTGCTTTCTGTGTTGTACCTGGGGAGATGAGGCGTGTTCATTTCCATGTGAAGCTGAGTCAAGATAGATGCTATAAACGCAGGTAAGGCGGAGACGTGCTTGTAGTAGCTATCCCGGTGGGTCACGTGTACTTCCTCTTCTAATAGCTGTTTGCGTTGGGTCAGCCCCAAACTTCTGAAACTTATATTGAAGCAAGAGCTACAGGTTAAATGGCCTAGGAGTTGCAGTCTTGAGAACAAATTGTTGTCTGCTCGGGTCAGAAAAAGAACTTTAGTACAAGGTTAATAGGAGTGTGGGGATGAGGCGTGGGCGCAGGAGGAAGCGGTTGGGTTAGGATAGGTCCAAGATTCAGTAGAACCAAGTATTCAGTTCAGACCAGTTGGTTTTATGTTTTTCTACTGTACCTTGCTTTAACCAGGAATTTCCTGAAGAATTCCTAGTGGACTGTGTAAGTTTCATCTTCGATGAGAGTTAAGAAATTAGCCTGGGGGTCCTCTGTGTCCTTGTTATTTCTGCTCCTTTTTTGCTACTGAGATTGAGTTTTGCGTGCCCACTTTCTTCTTTTCCATTTAGAGATTGTCTCCCCCAGCCCAGGCTGGGGGTCCAGCTTTCTGTGAACTGAGTGTGGTCTTCAACTGCTCACCTGCTAAGTGCAGAGATCGCAGCATGGCCAATGTGGTGCCGCGGCTGAAACCAGGGCCCGGTGTGTGTCAGGCAGGCATTCTATCAGCTGAGCTGCATCTCTAGCCCTTTGGTCGCTCTCCTTAGACTTTATTTTCTTACACTAATGCCTTAGATTTATTTGTTCTCCCTGGTAGCTGTATTGTGAATTGTGTAGGTAAGGGGTAATGTTGGATGGCTGCAGCCTTCAGGCAGTTCAGTGAGTGTCAGGCAGAGCTCCACGGCGGGAGTCTGAAGGTGCTGGGGCAGTGTGCATGGTCTACAGAGTGAGTTCCAGGATAGCCAGGGCTACACAGAGAAACCCTGCCTCAAGCACACAATAAACAAACTAAGACTCTGAGGTTTAGAGCCACCTGGCTTCGCTCCTGAAGAGTCGTGGATGGCAGGCAAGTTCCTTGATTTCAGGCTCAGTCCCTTCTTCCTTCCAGTGCCTCTTAGGTCTGTGAAAATAAAGGAACGTGACAAGTACAGCAGATGGCACAGAGGAGCTCTGCACATTGATAGGGTGGCAACACTGACTAATTTACTTCATTATTCATTAAAGGCACCAAAGCTCTCGAGTCATGAGGTAATAAAGCTTTGTTTACCTGCTATTTACTGGTTACTTGCTGCTGCTGGAACTGTCAGAAGCCTAAGTGTTATTAGGCCATAAGTGACTCTATTTAGAGAATTGTCTTGTCTGATCTGGTCAAATAGAGGGGAAAACCCACATAGAACAACCCTTAAGAACCCACGGGCATTGCTCTAGGACTCCTGCCCGCCTACAGAGGGCCTGGCCCAGGTTCCCTTCTCAGGCCTTTTCTATTCTTCAGTGGCTCTGTCTACTGCCCTGTTGTGTAGTGGGAGTCCCTTCACTAGTTCAGTCCTGACTAAGCCCAGTTTCGTTCAGAGGGTCCTGTCCTTGCAGTGGGTGCTCCTATCAAGGGAGTTAAGGATCTGACCCTCACCCCCTCTTCCATTAAACATCCCTGAGCCCTCTACCCGGGACCAGAGTCCCAGGTGTCTCACACTCCGATATCACTTGTTTGTCTTACCAACTCCTTCCCCATTTAAAACACAAACAACTTGCAGCCTTTGGACTTGGGCCATTATTTTAGGAGTCTTCAGTGCTTCTGGGAAGGTTTAACACTTTATTGACTGTAGTCTCTCCTCACACCTATTTTAAGGCCTGGCTTTGTCAGGCTGCAGCTACTTCATGTCTGAAAAGGTTACAGAGTCCTTTCAATAACTCTGCTAGTCTTGGCTTCAGATGCTTGCAGCCAGCAGCCAGTAGCCATGGTGCCTCCAGTGTTGCTGAGAAATACTCGACCTTGTTCTCTCCAGCATGTTCACATTGCCAGTCATTGCTCTT
Organism: Apodemus sylvaticus; assembly: GCF_947179515.1. NCBI lineage: Eukaryota > Metazoa > Chordata > Mammalia > Rodentia > Muridae > Apodemus > Apodemus sylvaticus. The sequence continues at coordinate 46,049,883 of NC_067488.1, read as the reverse complement.
TGCTTCCACAGCTCTTCGGTTGGATCCTTGCAAACATAGCCCAGATCGTACGTCCACCTGCCTTCTTCCCTCATGGTTTCCAGCCTTTCCTAGGCTAGGACTCCTTTGTTTTGTCCCCTTTCACTTGGTTCTTAAGTTTTGAATTCTTGTCCGTGGAACTACCTCACAGCCCACAAATGTGACCTGTCCTCCTTCCTTTGTGCCCCATTTCTCCTGTAGTAAATGCTCCTTGGTCTCCTGGATTTTGACTTGTCTTTCTGTTTCATGAACAGAATGGATAAAATCCAGCGTGTTTTGTCCTCAGTCACTTCTAGCTCCTCCCACTCTTCTCCCTCCTACAGCCATCTCCTTCTTGCAGTAGCTGTTTGCCTGTTTGAACTTGATACAGTCTTTGCTGTTGTTGTTGTTGTTGTTTAATTTTCCAGACAGTGTTTCTCTTTGTAGCCCTGGAGACCAGGTTGATCTCAAAATTACAGAAAGAGGTCTGCCTGCCTCTGCTGGGATTAAAGGCATGTGCCACCACCATGCGACTGCTACAGTCTGGGTTTGTTTTGTTTTTGTTTTTGTTTTTTGTTTTTTGTTTGTTTTGTTTTACCTCAGCTACTACTGTTTCCTCCAATATCACTGTTTATCAAGTTCTAGTGAATTTCCCATTCTGCCTTTCTGCCATCCATTTTTTTCCTTGTAGTACCTTGGTTCCACTAGCTGCTCTGGCACTGTCCTTTGAAATGTTCCCCCTCTGCCTGCCATTACTTCTTTTCAGTTCTCTCAGGAAAAGGTCTGTGCCAGGCCTTTCACTCTGCATTAATCCGTATGTTCTACTTGGGTAAACATTTCTACATATAGTTTTATTTATCTGAATGACAGTAATTTCCAAGTTGTTTTTGGTGGCTGGCCTGTGTCCTGTGCACTAACATCTATCTGTATTTCATGACTTTGTAGCACTGCAGACCTAGCACTGTAGATCTAGACGCTCCTCATCTGTTGTCACTGGCGAGCCCTGCCGCATGTAGTTTGGCCACTAGTGCTGCTGTTTGCAGCCACTGCTTGTAGGTTCCTAGATGATGCTTTTACTCCCTGTTGCTGCTGCACTGTGGTGCTGCTGAGTGACCGTTCTCCAGCCCTTTGTGTTCCAGTGGTGACTGTGATGATCTACCTCCTCTGACTTGCACACAAATTGCTTTAAATTCTGTCTGTAAGGGTTCTTTTGCCTTCTATGACTGACTGTTTTCTAAGTCTGCAGTTTATGGACCACTTTTCATTGGGTCTTCTCAGCAGTGGCCAAGGAAGCTGGGAGCTCTTTTGATTTGTGCCGTCACACCTTGCACCCTTTCTGTCTAGCATCTATTGCCTTGGTGTCAGTTTTCCATTATGGGGGCAAATTATCCAAGATAATCAGCTATTAGGAGAAAAGGTTTTAGGCATTTCAATTCATGGTCCTTGGCTCTGCTGCTTTGGGCATGTGGTGGCCAGAGCATTGTGCTGAGAGTCTGTGGTAGCCTGTTCACTCATGGCAATGGGAAGGGGAAGAGAGAAAAGCAGGCCATGGTCCTTCTATCCCTGTCAAGTATACTCACTCCCAGTGGCCTTACACTAGGGCCCATTCTAGCACCTTCCAGTAGTGCTCCTTACTAGGGACCAAGGTCTGGACATGTGACTTGGAGATATTTAAGATCTAAGCTAGAGCAAACTATGCTATAAAATGCCTGTATATTTTGATATAGTCCACATTGAGTTCCTCAGGGTAGGTAGGTCCTCTGCTTGATCATTTTCCCTAGTATCCAGCATAGCACCTGGTGAACAATAAACCCTGTATCCAATTAAATGGTTAATGGTTGGGTAGACAAGAAGTCCTTTTGTATAGAACATATCCATTGTAGATTTTTGGGGTAAGTAATATGTTGTTTTTAGTTCCTGTGCTAGAGATAATCAGTTCAGAGTCAAAGGCCCAAAGCTGCCTATTAATGCTTGCTTCTTCTGACAAAGCACCTTATTTCTATCGATGACTAGTTTGCTTTAAGATCTTTTTTTTGACCAACATTCCTCAAAATGGAAGAGCTTATTAGTGTTGTATAAGGAACATTAAAACAGGTACTGCTGGGCTGGGTGTGGTGGCACAACAGAGGTAGGCTGATCCCTATGACTTTGAGGCCAACCTGATCTACAAATTGAGTTTCAGGCCAGTCAGGGTTACATTTGAGGCTAGCCTCATGAGATCTTTGTTTTCTTTTAAAAACAAAGAACAAACTTTTGTCCCAATGTCACCACATAAATCACAGAATCAATTTTATTTTGTTTGAGTAAGGGTGTCAGCCAATTTTCAGTATATTAGAAGTCATCACCAGTGTTTTTGTTTTTTTCTTTCCTTGAAAGAGCATGCATAACTGCCTTATCTCATTTCTAGGTGCAGTAGCCATTAGGCATCTGGAAGGTTGGGGCTCTTGGGACAGCTCTTGGGAGTTTGCTTTGTAGATTTTGATGTTGATCTGAACAAATTTCCATCTTTTTTCTTCTTTAAAGGGCTCTGAGGGTTGAGTCTCTGCTGTTGTGTTACATACTCTGTATAATGGACTGGCAGATTCATTCCCTAGAGGCTGGCTGGATGTAAATAGGATGATTTGTTATCATCAGAAAAAGCAGATTTTATTTAATTACTTTTCCATTTTAATGCTTTTTCTTCTTTGCTTTTAGGGCTGAAATATTTCCCAGTCAGTCTTTGAATTTTGAGAAGTTCTTTATGGCCGTTGATAACTTTGGGAAATCAGATTTTAGAAACAGTGGTTTCTAAAAGGATGAGCTCACACTAAGTATATTTACTTGTGGTATTAATTGCTTGACATACATTTCTTGCCTCTTGGCTAGTGCAGTAGTTAGAATCTGCTCTTTGCTATAGAACTTTGTCTCTTTAGAGTCTCAGGATTTGAAGTGTACCCAGGTTTATCCTTGATTGTTACAGCAGTGTGACAATTTTGTTGTCACAGTCAGAAGACAAAATGTGCTTGATATGTTTTTTACAAGTAGCATTTCACATTTGCAAGATGGAGTTATCGGCATCAATCAGTATTACAGTTTTGAGAAGTTGAACCATTTGAAGCACTTGAATCATTTTGAATAGTCTCCTGTTGTCATTAACAAACAAAAGTTAAGATGACAGGATAATCTCAGACATGTGAAATGGACTGCTCAACAGTTTTCTGCTCTATGTCATTTATGTAGTAGGTTTTTAATTTTTAAATTTTTACATAACACCCCACCCACCAGTCTAAGAGCTAATGATGGTTGATGACTGACTAATGCTCCAGCTGTAACTGGATCTGTTTTCTCAACAGGCCTAGGGGTTTGGGTTAACAGTGGTTAGAGTACCTATAAGCCAGAGGTGGGCATTGCCAGCTTGCAGATAGGTGTTAATGCTAGTACCTTGTTGGTGCCTTATGAGAGTGGAAAGTATTGTGTCCCTGCCTCTGGAGTGCTAGGTTTGAAGACTGATGCCCCCTGGGGGCATTCTTAGAAGATTAATGTGAATAAAGTACCATACTCTATGTTTTTTAAACCACAGGATGGCAACACATCTTATGTTCAGGTTTGGTCATTTGTGCTGAGTTAGCACTCAGAAAACTAAACTTCTCCCACTCCCACAGCAGTTGCAGTTGGCTGTCTATTAGACAGCAGCTCTGTGGCTTTCAGCTGAGGGAGTTCACACAAGCCATGGGGCTCAGCTTGTCATGACAGGACTTGGTTAAATGAATCAGGAGTCTGAATTATTCATTCTTTGTCTTCCCGCTGTTCATATCACATTCCTGCTGTGCCTTTGGGGCATCTTACCAGTCCTAAGTGTAATCGATTTCTCTGTTGTCCTGTATGGTGCATCTGTACTCGGGTTGTGCCTGTTGAAGCACCTGATTACCTAGGGTAGATGCATGCTGAGCATAGGTAGGCAAAATTTGAACTGTCCATGTTAGTTTCTTTGCTGCCTATTGAGCAGTGATTATGATTTTCCTGGGGTCTCATTGGACATTTGAGAGGGGTTGCTCTTTTTATTCTATAGCCCTGTTACCTCCTGGTTGTTGATTTTTGTTGAAAACCTGTGTAGAGCTTGGACTCTTAGTACTAGAAAGAATTTAGGGATGATGTGAGCTAGAGGAGCAAGCAAGCTATATAGCAGTAGGTTGACTCTGGCATGGGAGACTGTGTTTGACTATTGGCTTTTGTTTGTTTTTGTTTTTAGGATAGGTCTCATGTAGTTCATGATTATTTTGAACTCATTGTGTAGCTCCCAAGGATGACCTTGAAATTCTCATCTTCATGTCTCTACTTCCTGAGTGTTGGCATTACTACCAGATCACTTTTACATAGTGTTGTGGATTAAGCCCAGTGCCACACACACATCACATGCTAGGGGGACACTCTATCCACTCAGCCACATCTGCAGCCTCAAATACCTATATGGAATATAGCAAGGAAATTTAAGGTAGGTTCTCATGTAGCCCAGGCTAGTCTTGAAATCACTATGTATCAGAGGCTGGCTCTGGAACTCCTGTTACTCTTGTCTTCACCCCATGAATGCTGAGATTAAAGGTATGTGCCTCTATGCCTGGTGAAATTGCACTTCTTGTCTTTTCCATGCATAGTGGTTCCCATTCTTTTTTTTTTTTAAAGACTTATTTATTATTATATGTAAGTACACTGTAGCTGTCTTCAGACACTCCTGAAGAGGACATCCGATCTCATTACAGATGGTTGTGAGCCACCTTGTGGTTGCTGAGATTTGAACTCAGAACCTCCGGAAGAGCAGTCTGTGCTCTTAACTGCTGAGCCATCTCTCCAGCCCAAGTGGTTCCCATTCTTATATGGGACAATCTGTAGCTGTGTAGACAGCAACTTTTAACTTTGGTTTTGTGAAGTCCCTATATGTGTACTTCGTGGTACCTCTGTGGGATACCTGCCCATTTTGTTTGGCCTGTCTGTCTTACAGACAAAGGATTTGCCTACAATCCCATAGGTGACAGGAACAACTCTGCTTCATCATTCTTGGCTTTAAGCTGGGATTGTGGTTATTGCTTCCAATTAGGAATTTTTACTTTCTCTTTCATATTTTAAATTTTAATTTATTAAAAAGTAGTCATTATGATCCAGGCCTGGTGGTACACTCCTTTAGTCCCAGCACTTGGGAGACAGAGACATTCAGATCTGTGAACTCGAGGGCAGCCTGGTCTACATACATAGTAAGTTCCAGGTCGGTCTGTCTGTCTGTCTGTCTGTCTGTCTTTATCTAGTCTTCAGTTGAGGGACATTTAGGTTGTTTCCAGTTTCTGGCTATTACGAATAAAGCTGCTATGAACATAGTTGAACAAATGTCTTTGTGGGATGGTGGAACATCTTTTGGGTATATGCCCGGGAGTGGTATAGCTGGGTCTTGAAGTAGAACTATTCCCAGTTTTCTGAGAAACAGCCAAATTGATTTCCAATGTAGTTGTATGAGTTTGCACTTCACCAGCAATGGAGTCTTTCCCTTGCTTCACATCCTTGCCAGCATGTGCTATCACTTGAGTTTTTGATCTTAGCCATTCTGACCAGTATAATATGGAATCTCAGAGTTGTTTTGTTTTGCATTTTTCTGATGACTAAAGACTTTGAACATTTTTTTAAAAGATTTATTTATTTATTCTATGTAAGTACACTGTAGCTGTCTTCAGACACCAGAAGAGGGCGTCAGATTTCTTTACGGTGTGCCACCATGTGGGTGCTGGCATTTGAACTCATGACCTTTGGAAGAGCTGTCAGTGCTCTTACCTGCTGAGCCATCTCTCCAGCCCCTGAACATTTTTAAAAGTACATCTTGGCCATTCCAGATTCCTTTGTAGAGAATTATCTGTTTAGAACTGTGCTCCATTTTTTAAATTGGCTTATTTAGGTTGTTGTTCAACTTCTTGAGTTCTTTATAAATTTTGGATATTAACCCTCTGTCAGATGTAGAGTTGGTGAAGAACCTTTCCCAATCTGTAGACTGCCATTTTTGTCCCATTGACAGTGTCCTTTGCCTTACAGAAGCTTTTCAGTTTCATGAGGTCCCATTTATCAATTGATCTTAGAGCCTGAGCCACTAGTGTTCTGTTCAGGAAGTTGTCTCCTGTACCAACGGGTTCAAGGCTATTTCCCACTTCCTATTCTATTAGATTTACTATATTTGGTTTTACCTTGAGGTCTTTGATCCATTTTGGATTTTTGTGCAGGTGATAAATATGGATCGATCTAGTTGCAAATTTCTGCTTGTAGATATCCAGTTAGAAGCACCATTTGTTGAAGATGCTTCCCCCCCCCTTCCCATTGTATGGTTTGTTTTGGCTTCTTTATCAAAAATCAAGTGTCCATAGGTGTGTGGATTTATTTCTGGGTCTTCAATTCTATTGGTCAACGTGTCTGTTTCTATACCAATATGGATGCAGTTTTGAACTTCAGTTCATACCTTCCATTTTGCAGATTTTCAGCGGTTATTGAATGAATCACTTAAAGATAGTGTTTGAAGGGTTTTTGAAAGACGAATAGTTTTCCCTGGGGGCAATGTAAAGCTATTCCAGAGAGGAGTTAGTATGCGCAGGAGAACACATGAAAATGCATGGTGTATTCTTGTGCCTTGTTGGGGTTGGGTTTGTACATGTACCACAGGAAGCTATTTTTTGATGCAGAAAAACCATCTGGGTTCATCGTTAAAAAAAGAAAAAGCAAAACTAAAATGTTTGAGTTGAAAACCTCCCTTGCAGGCAGCCCTTTCTCCTTTGGTGTTTGTTATCGCTGAGCTTTGGAACTCCACAGTCAGACTTGATGAGTGCAGCAAGGCAGGGTTTCCAGTGGGCCTTCTGTCTGGAGCTGCTCTGCCTTAGTGCAGTAGTCTCGTAGTGTACACGTGCAGAACACTGGTAATGTTAGAGTGTATAATGACCAAATGATGGACATCTGCAGTGTCAGTGGAGGGTTTCCACCTTTGCTGGCTGTGCATTAGACCCTCCTTAGGACCTTAAAAAACTATAGACCTTAGGCTGGCTATACCCCACCAGACCAGTGAAACCAGGATGGTTTGCATGGGGCTTAGGAATATGCATTGTGAAAATGTGGCTAGGTTTTGTGGTGCTTTTAGCATATGAGGCCACAAACAAGGGGAAGGCTCAGGCTTTGGGATGGTTTTCTAAGTTACTTTGAGGAGGAATACCAGACAGGATAGTCATTAAGAGAAGATTAGTTAATTTAAGAGAATTATTGGAAGGGACTCTGAATGGACAAAGAAGGATGATTTAATTTAAATTTAAAATTCCAATGCTATTTTTAAAGGATTTCATGAGGATTGTATTTACCTCACCCCCTTTCTCTCCACTGATTCATTCCAAGTCCCCCTTCCCCCACCCCCAGTTCATGGGATAGGGGGCATTTTTTTTTTTAAACTAGTTTAAAAATACATAGTTTTTAGAGTAGTTAGAAGAAAGACAGACTGGAACTCAACTGGAGCAGAAATGAAGCAGTGCCTGGACACTGAAGCAGGACACTGTGGGCTGGAGTGCAGCCTCCCCACGAGTGGCTTGTGTTCCTCTGGCTGAGCGCTGCTGGGGCAAATGAGATGCAACTTTGTCATTTCTGACCTAGTGTCACTGCTGTGTGCAGTCTTTGGCTCCTGTGAACTGTTCCCTGTCTGTTGTTCAGGGTTGGTGAAGGCTATTTCTGAGGTTGCTTTTTAGCTCTGATGCCCTGTTACATAAAATTTGGTAAAGACAGTGTATCCCCAAAGTAATTGCTGTGTTTTTGTTTGGGAAAATCATCTTAAGCAAAAGTGTGACTGAGGATGCAAACAGAGGCAGCATCCTCAGCTTTGCCTGCTATTCTCTGTACTGTTGAGTTTGATTTTAGTCAGTAGGGAAGGTTGTCCAAAAATGGCTTGGAGTTGAGAACTAGCAGTGGAAGGGACAGCTCTTTGTAGCAGCCACAGGCCAGGTGCTATTGGTGAGGTTGAGGGGATCCCTTGAAGAGCTGCTGGGACCGGAGCTGGATGGCAGGCTGCACACTTCTGCTTTGTGCTTGAGAATATAACAATGTGAGTAGTGTTTTTTTTTTCCCCAAGTAAGTGATGCTCTTAACTTTGCCTTTTATTCTAAGATTCTCTGGTAAAGACTGTTAAAAGCTGATTTTCCTATATAAATATGCTCACCACAGCAATTTTTTCAGTGTAGACTCGAGTTAGCATGGTTTCTGTGCCGATGATAGTCCTATACACTAGCACCTCAGATTACTGCTGACCATTTTCTTTTCCACAGCCCATTTCCATGTTTAGTCAGCATTTTTGTATTGAGCTAGCCCATCTTTATTTTGTACTGTTGCCCTTAGCACCATCTTGTAAGGATCTTGGGGTGGGGAAGGGGAAGAACCCTCTCCTCAGTAGGTCTATTATAATGGGGATGCCAGTAGTGGTCACACTGCAGTGAAGAACTAACTATCTGGGGGAATGGGAATGGAGAAGGGGGTTTCTGAGGCATCCAGGGGCAGGGTAGAGGTCAAAAGGGGGCTGGAAGGTGGGAAATGGCAGCTCCTTCGGTTGGAGACTTAGGACCTTTGCTTTTTGGTCTTTTGTGCTCGGAAATACGGTGGCTTTCTTTACTTCTTGTTCCTGGCAGCAGCTTGTCTGTTCCTTTGAACGTATGTGGGCTGGAAAAGAATGGAATGGAATTGGCCCACCTGCGCGGAGGGAGAGGGTAGCATTAGGGATGTGGGTGTTTAAAAGCTCTGGCATGCTTGGCTCTGAGTACGGTGGCTATTTGTGTTGCCATTATTGTAGCTGTTTTGCCTGCATTCCCTTCGGTGTGCCTCTCTACAGGGATAATTGTAGGGCCCTAGGTTATATCTCTTCCTGCTGCCAGATAAAATGGATGCTGAAGTGTTATGTGCTGCAGAATATCCAGTGAACTCTGTGTGGGCTGTCTGCTGCTGCTCCCTTAATCTTCTGGGGCTCCTGGAACATAAGAGAAAAATCTTGCATTTTTACAGCCCACATTGTTGAAAATATAAAAACAAATATATTAGATTTTACCAATGGATCTGCCTCCAAGTGGAGCCAAATTAACTTTGGTGAATGTTTGGGATTTAAAAGTGTTAAATATGAAGGAATTGAATATTTAGGGGAGAGATTTGTTAGTGGAATCCAAGCAACCTGTCAGGTTTGAGAGTAACTGAGGTTAGAGCAGAAGGATGAATATTCCAGTCAGGCTGTCTCTGTATGTGTCTGTCTGTCTGTCTGTCTGTCTGTCTCTCTCTCTCTCTCTCTCTCTGTGTGTGTGTGTGTGTGTACACATGTGTATGCATATGGAGGAGCGAGGTCAGCCTTGAGCATTGTCTCTCTGGCTGTCCACATTGATTTTTTTCATCCATAGGTTCTTTCATTGGCCTGGAGCTCCTCCACTAGGCTAGACTGATTGGCCAGTAAGCCCCAAAATGTGGTGGTCAGATGACAAATTTCAGGGGTTGGTTCCCTCCTACTAAATGAATCTTGAGCATCAAACTCAGGTCCTTAGGCTTGGTGGCAGGTCTCTCATCCACTGAGCCATCTCATTGGCCCACTTAATATTTTTGAAGAATCTAGATTTGAGCTCCTCAGCATCTTCCTGAGGATGGTTAGTTTATTTTGTCAGGAATAGGGAAGAGATGGTTCTGTGTTCTCGCTGCCTTTAATTCTTGTCTCCCTGTGTCCCTCCCAATGAGTAATAACATTAGGATTACCTTGTAAAGTTGATATCTGCCAAGTGTTTCCACATAAGCTCACTATTTTCTCTCTTATAGTTGGTTGGGCTTTTTTGTGTGTTTGTTTTGTGTTGTTTTTGTAGAAAGATACTTTGAGATTACACAATACCATGTTCTACAACAGACCGTTACCCAAGGGCCTTAGGTTTTTTTGTGTTGTGATGTCTACAGTGCTGGGGATTGAACTAGGGCTTGAGTGTTGTGTCACTGAGCTACAGGAGCTACAGCCTCAGCCTTTACCTTAGTATCCTTGGCAGTTCCTACCTGGGCTGGCCCCTTCTGTGCTCATTGAGTGATGAAGTGATCCTGTTTCTCCTAGTTTGTGTTTATCAGTGCTGCTCTGTTCTAAGAAGGACTGTTCTTGTTGATTTCTCTGTGTATCTTTTTCAGTGGGTTATAATGCAGTTATATAATTCTGCTACTCAGCCTGTCTTGCAGTTGGCCAGTGAGACTATCTTAAGCTTCTTTCCCCTTTGGCTTGTCTCTGTCACTCATGAGACAGTTCCTTGCTTCCTGTTGTAAGATCTTTCCATGTTGTTTTGTTTTATTCTTGTCCAAGCCTTGGAATAAGCCATTTCCAAGGAGCGCCTGTTGTTTGATATGAAGGATGGTAGTTAGAAGCCAAGGTGTGGCAGCAGGTATGCACATTGCAGGTTGATCATTGCCTTGAGGCTCTCAGCAGACAGTAAATGCCACAGATACTCCATACATGTATGTCGTAGTTAGGGTTTATTGCTGTAAAGAGACACCATGACCAAGACAACCCTTATAAAGGAAGATGTTTAATTGAGGCTGGCTACAGTTTCAGAGGTTCAGTCCATTATCATGGCAGGAAGCATGGCAGCCTGCTGGCAGACATGGTGCTGGAGGAGCTGAGAGTTCTACATCTTGATCTGAAGGCAGCCAGGAGACTGATTCCACCCTGGGTAGAACTTAAACATAGGAGACCTCAAACCTACTCTTACAGTGACACTTCCTCAACAAGGCCACACCTCCTTATAGTGCCATTCCCTGTGAGCCAAACATTCAAACACATGAGTCTATGGGAGCCCAACCTATTTAAACCACCACATTCCATTGTCATAGGCGTGGCACCATAGGCTTGTAGCTATAACATAATGCAAAATATATTTAGTCCAACTTCAAAAGTCTCCAAAGCCTATCACAATCTTAAACAATGTTTAAAAGCCCAAAGTTCAAAGTCTCTTCAGAGATTCATGCAATCACTTAACTGTAATCACTTACAAAATCAAAATCAAAAATCAGGATCACATACTTTCAACATCACAGTTAAATACATTATCATTCTAAAACATAGTGAGGGGATACTGGACCTCCAAACTCTGCACCTGCATCTCTATGTCTGATGTCCAACTCCTTTCTGTTTTGTTGACTACAACACAATTCTTTCTCTTTGGCTGTTTCCACTCCCTGTTAGCAGCTTTCTTTGTCAGGTATCCTATGGCTCTGGCATCTCTATAACCTTTTGGGGTCTCCAGTGCAATCCATAGTTCACCTGCACAGCTTTTAGAACATAGCTTCTGCTGTTCTTACTGTTCATCCTACGGTACTAGCATCTCCAAAATGATGCTACAACTGGGCTGCACTTTCACCAGTAGCCTCTCATAGGCTCTCTTTATGTGCCAAGCCTCAACTTCTTTTCATGACCCCTTCAGTCCTGAGCCTTCAACTAACACTGAGACCGGGCCTTCACCAATGATATCTCCTGGCCTCTCACAGTGCCAAGCTTCAGCTGCTCTCCATGACCCTTTCATGCCTTCAAAACCAGTACCACCTGGGTGGCTCTTAACACATTACCAAGTCTGGCTGCCAGCATGATGTTTATCTCTAGAACACAGTTTCTTTGTACTCTCAGATAACACTTCCCAGAAGATTTCATCTCAGTGATGCTGGTTTCTTCTTAATCACCACTTTTAGCTCCAGCTAACCAGCATCAATTGTACCAGTAACCTCTTCTATTCTTGACTCTAAAGCCAGAGGCACATGGCAGTAGCTTCTGCTCGATGGGGCTGGAACATGGCCCCTTTGTTCTATTAAATCTCCACCAACTTTCTGTTTTTGATGATTTCCTCCACTGCCTGAGCTTGGCTATCCTGGAATTTGCTCTGTATAGACTGACTTTGATTGACCTCAGAGATCTGCATGCCTCTGTTTCCTGAGTGCAGGGATTAAAGGTGTGTCCTATGCCTGGACCTAAGCTTTTCTTTACCTGGAACTTGCTTTGTACCAGGGTAGCCTTGAATTCAGAGATCTGCTTGCTTCTGTCTCCTAGGATTAAAGGTATATACCACCATGCCTGGACCTAAGCTTTTTAAAAAACTCCTTTTCATTATAAGCATGCCACAATGCCTTAAGATCTGAATTAAAGGCATATTGTCTTCCTGCCTCAAGATCCAGAGCACAGGTGTGCCTTCCATTTCTGGATTGTTCATTCCAGATATAGTAAAATATAGAAAATAGACATCACAATTCATCCCATGTCAACTTGACAATCATATCTCTTTATGTCCAAATGAAAACAAGAACCTGGTCATAATAATGCCTAACATGATATAATTGTCCCTCACATGACCACAAACATATAGAAAATTTAGAATAGGTAGCAATGTCCCTTTTCAACATGATTTTCATGTGATGGAAGCTTAGCCGGGTGGGATTTAACCCCAAGGTCCCCACTCTCTTAATCTGTTTATCTTCTTGAACACAGGATTTAGCTCCATTCCACTTCCTGGTGCCCCTCTAATACTTGAACCATATATCTGGCATGTTTCCTTTCTAAGCTTGCTATGCTTGATCAAAACACTCTTCATAAGAGCGAACCACAGGACAGAGTCTATGCTCTGCTTTTTTGAGATTTCCTTCCTCAGTGCAATTCCAAATCTCTTCATTGTAGCCTCAGGCAGACTCTTCAGACAAGGGCAGAAAGCAGCCACATTCTTCACCAGAATATTGTTAAGAACAATTTCTAGGCAACATACTAAAATTCTTCTCCTAAAATCACTTGAGCCAGGCCCCCAGAGTTCAAATGACCCTCAGTAACAGTGTCTTCCATATTCCTACTAGGGTGGCCTATTAAAATCTACTTAAAACATGCTGCTTTCCAGATCCAAAGTCTCAAAATTCACATTCCTTTAAACAAAAACATGGTCAGGCCTATCATGGCAAGACCCCATTCCTACTACCAATGCCTGTCTTAGTTAGGGTTTTCTTGTTTTAAAGAGACAGCATGACCAAGGCAACTCTATAAAAAAAAGTTAATTGAGGCTGGCTGCAGCTTCAGAGGTTCAGTCCATTATCATCATGGCAGGAAGCATGGCAGCCTGCTGGCAGACTGATGCTAGATTAGGAGCTGTGAGTTCTACATATTGATCCAAAGGCAGCTAGGAGACTCTAATTTCATACTGGGTGGGGCTTACACACTGGAGACCTCAAACCTGCCCCTACAGTGACACTTCCTCAACAAGGCCACACCTATTCCAACAAGGCCACACCTCCTAATAGTGCCATTCCCTGTGAGCCAAGTGTTCAAACACAGGAGTCTGGGGCGGGGCATACCTATTCAAACCATCGCAGTGTATATCTTTATATCTTTGTGTTCTATGCATGATCAGTGTTTTTATATATAAATGTTATAAACCATGCATTTTATATTATAAAATCATGAGTTTATACGAATAATTCCATTTAATAACTGCTCTGTTCCTTTCAGTTTTATAAATATCTTCTCCAACAGGGAGGAACTTGGTTCCCTTACCCCCAGTTTAGTTAGTAGTGCTTAGTAGAACATATTGAGTGCGGAACACTAGTCACAGTGACTATCTCTTCTGCCCCTGAAACCTGTTTTCATGCCTAGAGTCCCCAGTCATGGACTGTGAGCCCATAAACTTTGTCACTAGTTCCCTAACTCTCACTGTTCCCATATCTTGGCATGGGTCTGCTGGGGTGGGCATTCCTCAACTTGCTATTTATCTGTGTACTTAGTTGCTTACTACCCAGCAAAGGAAGGGAAAGGGTGCTTTCTTACAAATTTCTTGAGGAAGGATGTGTGTGTGTGTGTGTGTGTATAAATATACATATGTATATACATATATAAAAATATAATTTACTAGGTGTATTTTACATACAGTGAAATTCATCCTTTAAGATTTTATTTTTATGAAATTTGACAAACTTAGTCATATAGCCATTGTCACCATCAAAGTACATCCAGTGTTCCTTTGGACTTCTTTGAAACTGGTCTCTTCCTGTTCCTAGCTGCTTACCTTTCCATAAATGTTACACATAGACATAGCCTTTTTATCTGGCTTCTGGTGTAATTCTTCTGGAATTAGTCCACTGGGTTTTGTGTACTAATTAGTAGTTTATTCTTTATTGTCAAATGAGTATTTATACACACACTACAGTTTGTATATTCTCTTTTTGATGAACATTTGGATTGTCTCCAGGTTTTGATATTTGTAAATAAAGCTACAATAAAGATTTGTGTGTGGACTCCTGTGTCCTATGTCTTCTTGGTGAATGAATAGAGGTGGAATTGGTGGGAACACCAAAGTGTTTCCCAAAGTGGCTGTTCTATTTGGATTTCTATCAGCAAGGGATATATGTCTTCTTTCTACTACCTAGTATTTCTGATTAAGAATCCAGAGTCATTCTAGGAGGTGTGCAGTAGTTCATCTTGTGATTTTAATTTGTACCAGTGATGTTGAGTGTTTTTCATTGTATCTTTTTTCCTCTGAACTTCTTTGATGGATCTTGTAAATCTATTGCCTTTTTTTTTTTCCTCCCTTGCTGACTGAGGATGGAACCCAGAGTCTTGTGTGTGCTATACCACTAAATCTACAATTCTGGCCCTTAATTTTTTTTTTTTATTTAAAAAGACTTATTTTTATATTTTATGTAGGTGGGTGTTTTGTCTGCCTATATGTCTGCACACCAGCAGAGGACATTGGATCCATCAGACTGGTTATAGATGTTTTTGTAAGCAATAATGTGGGTGCTGGGAATTGAACTCAGGACCTCAAGAGGAACAGCCAGTGCTTTTAACTGTTGAACCACCTTCCTAGCCTTGTTTTTTGTTGTCTTTCTGAATTCGTTTAGAAAATCCTTCATCTTTGTTACCAGTTATTGGTTCCTTCACAGGCTCACGCATTTGAACATGTGATCTGAAGCTGCCAGTGCTGTTTTGGATGTTAAGGAGCCTTGAGGAAATGTGGAGTTAGGTCATCTTTGAAAATGAGGAGCTGGAGAGATACTGACTGCTCTTCCAGAGGTCTGGAGTTCAATTCCCAGCAACCACATGGTGGCTCACAACCATCTGTAATGGGATCTGATACCTTCTTCTACAGTGTTGATGACAGCTACAGTATAATCATATAAATAAAATAAATAATTCTGGGCCTGGTTTTATATAAAAAGAAGAAAGAAAAGAAAATATGACCTAGTCGTGGTTCCTGTTCTTCCCATTTTACATCCAGTTTGTCACAGTGCTATCCCCTCCAGATTGTCACTTGAATACACTGTGCCTTTTCTGTGAGGAAGGACTAGAAAGATGCAATCCCGAGAATTTGTGGATAAAGTAGTCCTTCTGTGAGGGGCCCTGCCATGTACTTTGTCACCTTGAGAAACAGGTTCCCCTTTCATGTGGATAGTGTGTGCATTGGCAACATTTTCTCCCAGTTTGTTACTAGTTTGAAGTAAAAATGTACCCCCTACCCTCCACATGTGCACAGGGTTTCTCTGTGTAGCCCAAACCTCCCTGGAACTTTCTCTGTAGACCAGGCTAGCTTGGAACTCACAGAGATCCACCTTCCTCTGCCTCCTGAGTGCTGGGATTAAAGGCATGCACTACCACCACCTGGCAAAATGTAGCTTCTAAGATTTTTTTTTTTCTGTACACAGAAGTGTTGGAATGGATTCTTTGGGGCTTTCCATATAGCTGTGATTCCATGAGGGAAATGCATATTTGCTGGAGAAGTTTGTGCAGAGGTGGAGATCTTAGGGGATACAGAAGAACTGCTTCTCCTTAGTGTCTAGGAAAGGAAAGGAAAGTGGCGACCAGAGAGTCTTAGATGGTAGGGCTTACTATGCTACATACAGTGGTGGGAAGAAGAGCTCAAGAATTGTTCAAAACAGAAAAACAGGATTGGGTAAAGCATTGAGCCTAGATTAGCTCTTATGGCGAGTTGTAGGGATTTTTTTTTTTTTTTTTTTTTTTTTTTTGGGATTTGTTTTTTTTCAAGACAGGGTTTCTCTGTATAGTCCTGGCTGTCCTGGAGCTCACTCTGTAGACCAGGCTGGCCTCAAACTCAGAAATCCATCTGACTCTGCCTCCCAGAGTACTGGGATTACAGGTGTGCGCCACCACCACCCAGCAGTTGTAGGGAATTGTAACAACCTCTTCATTTGATAGCCCCAAAACTTAGTCTTAGGAGCGAGGCGATGGAGCTTTTTGAAGATCAGGTGAGTCATGGACTGGCTAAGTTAGGACAGCGGTATGATGACTCTCCTCATCCTATGAAGCAGGATGGATAAGAGAAAATCTAGAATATTACATAGTTCTGTTGTTGTAAAAACATCTTTGAGTTGACTTGGTATTTAGTATAATAGCAATAATAATAAAGCACAGTGGTGGAGTTAGTGACTGAGCTGGGGATATTTTGACTAGAAATGAAATTGTGATATATCTTGGGTCAAACAGAAGCTGTAAGAGATCAAATGAGAATTCATGTTGGCAAGCAAGGAAATTTGTTTTTCCTGAGAACAAAAGGAGAAAGATGCAGAGATTGTAGGTCTGGATTATGGTAGTTATAATTAGCTGTGAAAAAACAAACTCCCAAGGTGAGGATTTGTTGGAGTTTGATTTGCTTTTGGATTACAGCAAGTACTGGCGGAAGTGCCTGGGAAACCTGACTGTGGTCGATGTTCTGTGGCCTGATTCAGGCTAAGTGTTCCTAATCCTTCATAACAATGAGGAGTGTTTTGTGACATTACATTTCTATTTATAAATGCTAAAAGTGGGATTCAGAGAAACTAGATGATGTGGTCATATGATCAGGAAGTGGTTGAACTGATTCACTCTGAGGATTGTGAAGTGTCCCAGCGTGCCTTCTCTCTGCTATGCCAGTGCTAATTAAGGTGTCATTTGTATACTGGTATTATTTCACTCACTGTTTATTATCAGTTCATATAAGATAGGTACAGAAATTGAAAGCACTTAGAAACTCATAGCAATTTGACAGTAATTTTGTGAGTATGTAATCCAATAAAGCTGACTTGTATGTCTTTGGATTTTTTTCTTTTAAAATTTGATTTCACACATCTAGTAATACATTTTAGTGTGTTTTAAGCAAACAAGCAAACAAGCAAAAGTGCTATTCACTGATGGTTAGAAACCTAAAAAGAAAAGGTTGCTTTTTACTGTTGCTCTGAGAAGCCCTACTGGCCCTGCTGTGACCCAGTTGTAGATACCTGCTTCAGCGGAGTTTGGCCCTGACTCTTGATTGGTGGAACTTGAGTGGCTGGGAGAGAGCTCAGAGAGCAGGAGAGGCAGGCAGCAGGGAGATGTGAGGGCGAGAGAAGAATGCAGAGCAGAGCTTAGCCCTCAGCCATGGCAGTAAGGTGAGCGATGCCTGCCTCTGGTCAGTTATGTCCTGCTCCCTGTCTGTAGACTTGTTTTTTTATTACACTCAGTGGCAGTTGCAGGCAGGGATAAAAAAAAAAATGGACCAAATATAGGAGAAGAAAGACATAAAAGTGAAGTTAATTAAGATGGAAGTTCAGAAGAATCACACATACACACACATTTTCTCTCTCTCTCTCTCTCTCTCTCTCTCTCTCTCTCTCTCTCTCTCTCTCTCTCTCTCTCTCTCTCTCAGTTTCCCTTTAAGGAAAAAGCTGCAGCTTTTTGGCAGCACCAAGAGTTGTGATTGGCCCCTTCTCCTTCTGTTTGCCAGAAGAACCAGACCAATCCAGTTTTTTTTTTTTTTTTTTTTTTTTTTTTTTTTTGAGTTGGTTTGGGAGACAGCCCAGCAGCCAAGTTTCTGGATTTAATTTGAGTATATTATGTTTCAGGGAGGGTTGGACCTGGCAGATGCGCCCCCTACCGTTCCGCCTTATACTGACCAGCAGGGAGTGTGACTGCTATTTTTGGAACACCCTTTCCTATACCTCACCTCCATGCCTCATGGATTCTTCTGAATTTCTCAGGTTGTGCCAGCATGGTGATGAAGAAGGCTTATAGCCAGCCTTTGCTACTTTGTGGGTTCTTTTTTTTTCTCCCCTTTATCTCCCCCTCCTCCCTCTCCCGTTTCACCCTTTATCACTAAATAGGAGAGAAATAAGGATGTGGGGTAGGGGTCAGGGAGAGAAAGAGATCCTTGAATCTAAGTTCTTTCTTTTTGTTTTTTTTGTTTTTGTTTTTTTGTTTTTTTCTTTTTTTACTTTGAACACAACTACTAGCAAACTGCAAACAGCCCCATCTCTTGGGTCCCTAGCATTTATATACCCTCTGAAAAGCTCCCAAAATTCTACACATCACACAGTCTCAGAAACTATTTGTAGCTGGCAAAACCATACCAGCTATGCCAGAGCCCAAGGCAAATCATAGTCAGCTGCTGGGGACAGTCCAGAGCAGACAATATCCCACATCTGGGATTAAAACGAAACGTATTCTTACAATGTTTCTATGTTTTTAAAGAAACTAAAATTCCATAGTTCTCACTACAGATGGTAACTGAGGTGTTTTTAGGGACCTTTTTGCAGTGGCTGTGAAAGAATTATTCATCCCACCTGTTGCTCAGGACATGCGCCTAAGGAGTGTGCTCTGGGACTGTACAGACTGGCTTTCCCTACTTCTAGATGCTCTAGGAGCTAGATCAGTTTCTGTTGTGAGGAAAATATCTTGCACATTGACTAGAGATGAGGGCAGGTGTTGTATGTGTAAGATGAACCTCTTGCCAAAACATTTACATTTGATCTGTGGCACTCTCTGCCCTTTTAGTGTGTCTGAAGGCAGGGCTGCCAGCACATGGCAATGTAATACCCAAAGTTTAGTTGCTGTCTTATCTCAAGCCCTAGAACTCAGCCTGAGGTTGGGAGCTGGCTCTTGGCTGCTTAGGTGTGACTGGTGCCCTTTGGGTCACAGTTTCAGTGACCTACTAAGTCTCCCCTGATGTGGCTTAACTTAGATCTGCCCTGCTATGTGGAGAGCGACTGCCTGTTTAGTATTCATTGGTTCCATGGGAAAGTTAGTTTATAGTGCCAGCCTGCACATTTCATGGTGAAAGATTTCAGGTTTGTTAAACCCTCATAACAGAATGTAGATTTAAAAAACACTTTGAAAAGTACACCTTGGGACTGGGGAGATGACTCAGTGGTTCAGAGCACTGACTGCTCTTCCAGAAGTCCTGAGTTTAATTCCCAGCAACCACGTGGTGGCTCACAACCATCTGTATGTAATGGGATCTGATGCCCTATTCTGGTGTGTCTGAGGACAGTGACAGTGTACTCACATACATTAAAATAAATAAATCTTAAAAAAGAAAAGAAAAGCACCCCTTAAAGAAGGCTTTGGGAAGTAAGAGTCATGGAACTCCAATAAGTATCATACGCTGTATATCTGTACACAACACAGGTGTCTCATGGTACTCAAGGGCTCCTTTCCCTCATACACAGGTCCCAGAATCCCTTGTTAAATGCACAGTGGTTCATGTTAACCTGGCTATTTTCTGTAACTCCTCAGTGATCTTTAGATATTTATGATTTCTAGTACATTGTCATACCGTATAAATAGTGGCTACACTGTATTGTTTAGGGAATAATGACAGGAAAATCTATATATCTTCATAGTAGATTTTTTTGCCCAGTTGATGCAGGTGTAGAACCTCTGACTATGGAAGACTAACTTTACTAATCAACAGTGTGAACTAAAATTGCCTGCCAACACCTGTACCACCCCTGTAGCCTGTAGCCTCCGGGGGCAGAGGGCTTGCTTCTGAATCTGGTCTTGGTCTATTCAACCCTCAAGTGAGTCAGTTACATTAGGAGGCTTTTAAACTGTGAACAAAGTTCTTTCGGCAGCTTACTTGTAAACTTAGCTCTTCTGGTCTTGGTGCTGTACTTCTCTGATAGTTGCTGGGACTAGGGAGTTGTAGACACCTCCTCTTCCTTTCACACTTACCCTGCCTTGTTTGCTGGTCTCCAGACAACATGAGAAGGACCTGTCCAGCTTTACCAGCAGACAGACAGTGTCTGTTCTCCTGTAATTCACCCTCTATAGTCTGGAGGGGATAAGAAACTGCCTTCAAGTGGTGGTTCCCATCTATGTTTCTATGTTTATGTGGAATTGGAGGGGTTTGGGTGCTGAGAGAGACTGCTGTGCACATTTTAAAGGGTTAAAAGATAGAGATGGGAAAGTTAAGTATCAGCTAATGAATGACTTCCAAATGTCAAGACTCAGATTTCCTGAGCTGAGTCTCACGCTTTTTTTCCCCAGGATTCCCGTTTTCTTTTAGTAGAAAATGTCAATAAAAATGGACCTACTGAAGAAACAAGTGTTAACACTTAACTCAGGATTACAAATGGGAAAAATAATTTTCCTTTTGAATGCTAGGACACCTGTGCCAGTCTCTTTTTTTCTTTTTTGTACTTTTTGCATGATTTAGAAGCCAAAAAGTTTCATAAAAGATATGCTTCATTTACAGCTTTAAGAAAAAGTGGAGCAATATTTGGATTTCTGAATATAGCATTTAAAAGTGCTAATTGTTAAAAAGGGATTTTGTTTGCATGTATGCTAAAATTTTCTTGGGGTTCCTGGGCCCAGAGAAGATGGTAGCCACTGATCATATGAGGTTCCTGATTGTGGCTCCCAGGGAAAGATGGAGAAACTGGCTCTCAAGTTATTTCCCCTTTGTCCTCCCCCTCCCCTTTCCTCTCCTTCCCCCCCTCCCCTCCTCTCCCTCTCCTCTCTTCCCCTCCCCTCCTCTTCCTCCTCTTCCTCCCCTCCTCTCCCTCCTTCTCCCCTCCCCTCCCCACCCCTCCCCCTTCCCTCCCCCTTCCTTCCCCTTCCCTTCCTTCTCTCCTCCCCTCCCCTCCCCTCCCCGCCCTTTTTTCTTCTTAAGAGAAGGCCAATTATAAGCCTCTAGTCCTAACTGATTCCAGATGGGCTTGCTAGCATACAAAGGTTTTCAGTGTGTTGCGGCTAGGGCTGACCATGAGGCCCCTGAGCACTTCCTGAGCAGCTCTGCAATTGTACTCACCTAATAAGAAACAGCCTTAACTGCTTGAACCCAGAGCAGCCATGTTGTGCCACATTCTCTGAACTACCCTATCCTCTAGCCTGGCTTTTTCACAAACCTCTTCTGCATTGTTTTCAGGGGGCATTAAAATACTCACATATTTCTTATGGATGAGAGCAGAGAAGAAAGTGTGGTCAAATAATGGCAGATTTTGACTATTAGAAAAGGCTTTTGGTTTTTGTTTTTCTTGTTTTCCTTTCTGGACCTGAGGCAATCATTTTTAATTTAAAACAAACAAAAAAACCCTGGCACATTTCCTGAATAGTTCAGAATTTCATGTGTGATGGTTTATTCACACTGTATACTGAGTATAGTTAGCTGTGTCTTTGCTGAAGGGTGAGCATGACCTTGAACCCAGAAGATGGTGTTCTGTATTCAGACCCTGTGCAGCATTGTTGCCAAGGGAGTGTGCTTCCTCTGGCTTGGGTTTGGCTGTCCTTCCAGCCACTGCAGTGTTTCAGGCCTCTGCACAGCTTCAAAGAGGATTCTGTGATGCTCGGCTGCAGGCTTTGTGAATTATTTTTTGGGGTATTCTAGACAACATCAAGAATTTATTTTATGTATATACTTAACTTTTATTTTGTTTCAAGTGCCTAATGACTGAGGGTGTGCTGGTATCAGCTCTTACTTTTCTGGATCTTGCAGAAACTCTGCCATCTCTGGGGTCCATTTGGGCCTTTGCAGTTGCATTCCAGTCTAGTCTAGTGAGAGGATAAGTGATGGGAGCTACTTCCCCGTGCATTGTGTGGGTTCTGGTGGTTGGACTTAGGTCATTAGATTTGGTGGCAAGTGCCTGTACTTATGGAGCCATCTGTATGGCCTTCCCTTCAGTGGTTTCTTGAGCCAGACATGAAGTGTATTGTTTGAATTCTTATGCTGTTTCTGAGGAGTGGAGTTGAATATCCGGACTTTCTTGGTGTTTGTGATAGGTCGGAGTACTTGAAGTGGGATGGCTTAAGACAGGTCATGTGGTCACTTTTGTTATGACTGAGTCCTAGCTTTGCTTCTGAAGGAGATTACCCGTAATTAAACACCCACTTCTTGTATCGTTCTCAGTTGGCCAGTAGGATCTTCTTTTCTTTGTTATTGTTAGCTGTGAAGACAAAAAGGCAGCCAAGGTGTGTGTGGTTTGTCTAGTACCAGGCTCCTATGATCTCTCTCATTAGAACTGCCAGGTAGGCAGCCTTGTTTCCCCTTTAACATAGAAAATGTCACCATTGTTGCAGAGCTAACAACTATCAGAGAGATAAGCTTAACACTCTCTCTCTCTCTCTCTCTCTCTCTCTCTCTCTCTTCTTTTTTCTTTTCTTCTTTTTTTGGTTTTTTTGAGACAGGGTTTCTCCGTGTAGCCCTGGCTGTCCTGGAACTCACTCTGTAGACCAGGTTGGCCTCCAACTCTGAAATCCACCTGCCTCTGCCTCCCAAGTGCTGGGATTAAAGGCGTGCACACCACCGCCCAGCAAGGCTTAACTCTCATACTATGGGTCCAAAGGTGGTATACATTCTCCTCCTACATCTTTCTCAGAAACTCCTTCAAAAGGATGTAGAGACTTACAAGACATAAAAATAATCTTATGCTTATTTTCTCATTTTCATCATCTTTTCTTGTTAGGTTTGCTTCCAGCCTCAGATATATAAAATGTTAATACTGGACAAAGAAGCAAGCTATTTAGCCATTGTTTATAGAGAGACTTAGGTCTCCAAAAGTTGCCATTCTTTTTAGTTGAAAAATGTTCAGTACAATTAGAGTGACACATATTTGTATGGAAAGTGACTTTGAAGTCGAAAGAGAGCAGAGCTTCTGACCTTGACAGACACCAGTCACTGCCCAGGTATTATACAGGGAGAATATATGAGGGGTTTTGGGGTACCACTTAAGGAGATGCACTGGTCAAATACTCTGAAGTGCTGTCTTATGAGAGGTACCTGGTGTATAGCTCTAAACTCAGGCTCTACCCTGAAGCTTTCCTGATTTGCCTGAGCAGAGACAGCATTTGGAATGTGAGGCCAGGTCAAGTGGGATAAGCATTCAGTCATGAAGCAGATGGGTCAGTGGGGTGGGCTGCCTCAGTCCTGAGTCTTCTTAGACAGCTCTCTTGTGTCTGCAGGGACTTTTAGTGATTTACATAGTATAATGTTTTCCATCTTAGCCTGACTGAACTTCAGGGGGCAGACACTGGGTCTGCTTCTCAAGCATGGTTCATGGTGCTTGTTAATTAGGTTCCAGTCAAGCCTTTGTCTTTTATTTGGGGTCATGGAACTGACTTTGCAAGTTTTACTGAGCTGGGTCTTGTGGTACAGACTTGCAATCCCCAGCTATGTGGAAGACAAAGGAAAATAAAGTTCAAGGCTAGCCTGGACAGGTTAGAACCTGTTTTAAAATAAATTAAAAGGCTGGAGATATAGCTCAGTGAGCTGAACCATAGAGTCCTAATGAGTGAGACTGAAGATCCAAACTACTCGAGTTGAGAAGGGAGGGGTAGGGCGGTGCCTGTCAGTTGTTACTCTCTGGAACATTTAAGTCCACCAGTGGGCTTTTGCTGGGTCAGAAGACGAGCTTACGCTTAGAAGCCAGTGGGAAGCCTCTTGCTCACGTGGCCTCTGAAATTAGCAGACTTGTTCTTCCCCATGTTGTGCATGTTTTAGAAGAGCACAAATTCTATTTTGAGCCATATTATAAATGGGGGAGAAGGAGAATTCAGTATCTGTTTGCTCTAAATCTCTGCTCATCTAACAAAATTGGTTTTATACTGTTATTTTATTTAACCCCTCTAACTTTCCATCTTGAATTGATCTGTAAATTTTTGTTTTATGAGAAGGGTTTACACACATGCCCAAGAGATTGTGTGTTTGTGTGTATAGAATCTCTAGTTTACCAGTGATGGTCTTTCTTAAGACCATCACTGGGGGGAAAAAACCAAGAAGAAAGAGATAAGTAGTTATGGGCCAGAGAAGAGAAGGCATTTGGGAAGAGGAGTAGATTTGCTGGGTATGTGGCAGCATGTATGCACATACAGTTTCCCATGTCCATTCTTTGGCTAGAATGACCTAGTTATTTTGTTTGTTTTGTTTTGTTTTTTTTACATTGTGGAAAACATTGCATAATTTGTGGAGTCTGTTATTTTAGGTAGTTGATTTAGAAAACACTGGACTCGGGCTGGAGAGATGGCTCAGCGGTTAAGAGCACCGACTGCTCTTCCAGAGGTCCTGAGTTCAAATCCCAGCACCCACATGGTGGCTCACAACCATCTGTAATGGGATCCAACGCCCTCTTCTGGTGTGTCTGAAGACAGCTACTACAGTGTACTCACATACATAAAATAAATAAATCTTAAAAAAAAAAAAAAGAAAACACTGGACTCATAACTTCCCCCTTAAAGATCTTTCTTACACATTTAAGAAAAGGGTTAACTGATATGGATTTTAGACATATGAATTGAAGAAGCAGGTGCAGGAATAAAGTAGTGGCTTTCCCTCCTATTCTTTGTTGAAGTAGAAATTGCTCATAGCCGAGAATGATGGAGGATTATTAATTATTTTGGGTTCTGATGTCGGGATCCTGCTCAACGCAACTAATGTTTGAGATATGCTGTTAACTTGTTTTTGTTCCTGTAATGAAGCATTTAAGATTAGAAATGGATAAAGTTTCAAAGGCTAGAAGCCTAAGCTGCATGGTACTCCTTGTGGAGAGGCCCTTGAGCTACACTATCTTGTGGCAGATGATTCCCTCCAGGTCCTGGGATAAAGTTTGAACTGTTTGACCTATATGGTAGAATAACTTCATGCATGTATTTTTGTATACATATCTGATATATAATATGCCTAGGAATCTTTTATTTTCTTTATGTATTCTCTCATATATTGCATCCTGACCACAGTTTTCCCTCCCTTCTTTCCTCCCAGTCTTTCCTTCCCTCCATCCCCTTCTTTTCCTATTCTCTTCAGAAAAGGGCAGGTCTCCCATGGATGCAAACCAATCGCGGCATATCAAGTTGCAGTAAATCTAGGAATCTCTCCTCATAGTAAGGCCGGACAAGGCAACCCAGTATGAGGAAAGGGTCCCAAAAGCAGATGAAAGAGTCAGGGACAGCCCCTGCCCCCACTATTTAGAGTCGCACAAGAAGACCAAGGTACACAACTGTCACATAGGCAGAGGGCCTGGGTCACTCACATGCAGGCTTACTGGTTGGCAGGTCAGTCTTTCTGAGCCCCTATGAGCTCAGGTTAGTTGATTCTGTGGGTTTCCTTGTGTCCTTGACCACTCTGGCTTTTACAATCCTTCTTCCCCTTCTTCTGCAGAATTTCTGAGCTCTGCCTAATGTTTGGCTGTGGGTCTCTCTCTACATCGGTTTCCATCAGTTACTGGGTGAAGCCTCTCTGATGACTGTTTGGCTAGGCATCAATCTATGAGTGTAGCAGAGTATCATGAGGAATAAGTGCATTGCTTTTTCTTTTTAACCAGTGTTTGGTTCTATCTTAGCTCTCTGGGCTGTCCAGCCTCTGGATCCTGGCCCTCTAGGCAGTGTCAGAGGTGTACTCCCTCATACGGCATGGATCTCAAGCTAGACCGTTGGTTAGCTACTCCCACAATTTCTGTGCCACCTTTACCCCAGCACATTTTGTAGGCAGGATGAATTGTAGGTCAAAGGTTTTGTGGCTGGGTTGGTGTCCTAATCACTCCATTGGAAGTCTTGTCTGGTTGCAGGAGATGGCCAGTTCAGGCTCTGTATCCCCCATTGCTTGAAGTCTTAGCTAGGGTCACCCTTATAGATTCCTAGGCGTTTCCATTGTATTAGGTTTCTAGTTCATCCCCAATCTACTCCCCCAGCCCACCCCCCACCCCCACCAATTCCAGTTGTCTTTCAGTATCCTCTCCTTCTATCCTCCCCTATCTGATCCCTCCTGTTCCGGTCCCACCCCAACCCTGTCCCCCTGCAATGTCTGTTCTATTTCCCCTTTCTAGGGAGATTCATGCCTCCCCCACTGAGCCCTCCTTGTTACTTAGCTTCTCTGGGTCTGTGGATTGTAACATGGTTATCTTCTATAGCCAATATCCACTTAGGAGTGAGTACATATCATGTTTGTCTTTCTGGGTCTGGGTTACCTCACCCAGAATGATTTTTTTCTCCTCTAGTTCCCTCCATTTGCTTGCAAGTTTCATGATGCTGTTATTTTTCTTAATAGCTCGTGTACATGTAGCACATTTTCTTAATCCATTTTTTGGTTCTGGGACATCTAGGTTTATTTCCAGTTTCCATCTATTACAAATAAATTTCCTAATGCCAGGGAATCTTAAATGATAAATTTAAAATGTCATTCTATTAAAGTTTCTAGGGGAAAGCAGACAGACACTGTCTTAGTGGTTCTATTGCCATAAACCACAGACAACTTAGGGAGAAAAGGTTTATTTCAGCTTACAACTATCAATTCATACTTCATTGCTGAGGGAAGTCAGAATAGGGGCTTAAACTGGGTAGGAACCTAGAGACAGGAGCTGATGCAGAGGCCATGGAGGGACACTGCTTTGTCAGCCTACCTAGGACCACCAGCCTAGGAGTGGTCACTACGCATATCAGTCATCAGTCAAAAAAAAAAGGTACCACAGGCTTGCCCACAGGCCAGTCTGGTGGGGGTATTTTCTCGGTTGAGGTTCCTTCTTTCCAGATGACTTCAGCTTATATCAATTTGGCATAACCAGCCAGCAGCTACCATTTCATATTGCTCTTTATTTGAACATGACTCTTTGGAAGACACAGAATAATCTGAATACGTTAATTTTAAGAATGTACTTTACTTGTAATAGTAATTCTTGGTGGGTTTTCTATATCTCCCTTGTTCAAAAATAACTGGTAGGTGTTTTTACACCTGCTCTAGTCAATTTTAACTCCTGAGTAAAGACCCAGAGACCTGGTATTTTTATTAACAAGCTACAAGCCTAAGCCAGGCATGTTCTGAGCTATTCTGACCCTCTAAGGCTGCCTATTTCCCACCCACATAGTCCTTTATCACAAATCTGAGTTTTGTCCTGGCTCGCTCTGGTCCATGTGTGTCCTCTTGGATACTCCCTTGGTGACCTGCTCATGGCAACCCTTCCTGGTCTCTGCCTATGGTCTCTCCACACCCTCTCCTCGTGCGCCTTCTCTTTACTGTCTTTGGGACTTCTGACTTAGATCAGAAGTCCTGTCATAGTCTCTTCTGCCCAGCTACTTGGCTGATCGGATCTTTATTAACTAATCAGAGATGATGAAAAATAATTTTTATGTAACATTGAGACTGGAGATGCCATCATCTGGACTGCAACTAGTTGTCTGGGAGTAGAAATCACCATCTGAATACGCAATGTTATGCAATGCAAAACCACCTCCCAACAGGTACTCATTAAGAGACATGGTTAAGAAAGTAAAAAAGCAGATCACAGTGTAGGAGAAAGTATTTGCTACACACAGATTTGGTTGCTAACCAAAACACATCAGTTATTCCTGCAACTCAATATATGAAAGGAATGCTCTGAAACATTTTTAGAAAACAATCTAGTAGCAAAGTAGACAACATATATGAATAGGCACTTTACAAACATGATATTCAGTGGTTCAAAAAGTGGCTACATGATTACTCTCCAAGGTAAAGCAGATGGCCTCAATGAGGCTCTGATACCCTGTCTTCTGCATGACTGGATGAAAGACATTAGCTCCCTGATCCTTCATGCAGGGTTGGGGGAATTGTTAAGTAGCATAGGTTTGGACTAGTAGTTGGTGGTATCCCCCAAAGCTTTCCACTGCTTGCAAAAGCAGAGACATGAAGTGTATACAAAATCACCAAGAGAGTGTATGAAGAATGTACGTGGTAGCACTTTTTGGTGACAACTTGTGATGTTGAGTCTTGCTTGATTTGGAATCTCTTAGAGACACATCTCATGGTATTACTTTTGAGGAAGGAGATCCACCCTGGATGTGGCCAGTACTGACTCGTGCTTGGGATCTAGACTGAATTTTAAAAGACAAAATGAGAAAGCCAGCTGAAAACTAGTATTCAGCTCTCTCAGCTACCTGATCTACCCATATATGAACAGTATCCTAACACCATGCCTCCCTTGTCATGATGCTCTGTACTCTTAAACTGAGCTACAACAAACCCCTTCTTCTTTAAGTTTATTCTTGTTAGGTATTTGGCCATAACCACGAGAAAAGAAAAGGTGTATATAGCCCAAGCCGGAAGCAATAGGAATGTTTTTCACCATTCCGAACTGCCTTCCAGTACATTATACTTTATTTGTAAAATAGGGTATTTAACTTGTACAAGTGTTATTGAGTACAGTGCTTCACAGAGAAAGCCGGTACAAAGGGAGCATAGCATGTGATCATTTATATACAAGTCATAGCACAGTCGATCTGTGGTGTCTGTTATTGTTAGTTGAGAGTGACTTTGCAAAGGCACAAGATGGGCTTCTAGAGTGCTAATAATGTGTCCTTTCTCTTTGTCTTGGTGCTGGATTTCTCTTGGGGGATCTCACTTTGTGCGACTGTATTACATTGTATACATGGGAGTTTTGAGTATATATGTTTATATATAATTAGCAAAGAGTTTACATAATTTGTCCTTTGATTGCTGCAGCTGATAGCTGGTCCCTCAGATGAGCTATATGTTACCTGTCCAGCTGGTAGAATGTGTGCATGCACATACATTTAGGAGTCAAGAACATTGTGTGCAAATGAAGGGACTTTTTAAAATTATAATTTCCTTGTCAAATATTCAACATGCTACTAATCTTTTTAAAGAGACATAAGAAAAGACATGATGAAATAAACTACTGTTGCTATGAGAACAGTAAGAAAATGTTCACTGTCATTGCCAGACACCGAATTTGGACTTGTTCTCTAGATGGAACACTCTTCACGACTGTTCTTAGCAACTAGGGGCTTTATTTTGACCTTTACTTTCACCATAGAAACTTTAAAAAATCAGAACTATCCATATAATATTAAAATATTTTGATCTATTACCTTTTGGAGGTCTAACAGAAAAAGACCTAGGTAAACCCAATTTGCTGTGGAAGGTCTTGAGGGAGATTGCCTGTGCCTTCTATTAATAGGTCACTTCTAGCAACTTTCAGCCTGGCCTTTTACAGTGTACCCGAAAAGTCTCCATGCCTGTTGTGCTGCTTTGCTCCCAACCTTCTTTGTTCTCTGCCCCTAGAATACCTTATCTTCATTCTTTCCCTAAATGAACTGTGCTGGCCCACGCTTCATGCTCCCTCTGGTGCTAGCCACTGTGTTTATTTCCCCCCTGCAGGTTTTATACCTTAGGTGTTGGCATGTCAGGTATTGGTGTGTTTACTTGTCTAAAGCTTTTTTTTTTGAAGATTTATTTATTTATTATATGTAAATGCACTGTAGCTGTCTTCAGACACTCCAGAAGAGGAAATCAGATCTCAGTATGGATGGTTGTGAGCCACTATGTCATTGCTGGGATTTGAACTCAGGACCTTTGGAAGGGCAGTCAGTGCTCTTAACCGCTGAGCCATGTCTCCAGTCCCAGCTTTTTTTTTTTTTTTTTTTTTTTTTTTTTTTTAAAGGCTGTTGACTTGCTTATGGTATTTAGTGAATATTGGAAGTCAGTAATTGTTTTCTAAAGGATAAAAGCTGATATTATGTAGTATTGTAAGATGTATGCTTTGAATTTGTTTCCAGAGGATGTACTAGGTTACATTACTTTTTGGTAAAAAACAAGTGTATGTGTTTATCATTAATTGTGTGTGGCAGTAGGAAAGAGTGATACAAACTGAATCCTGTGTGTCAGACATG
Organism: Apodemus sylvaticus; assembly: GCF_947179515.1. Lineage (NCBI taxonomy): Eukaryota > Metazoa > Chordata > Mammalia > Rodentia > Muridae > Apodemus > Apodemus sylvaticus. Next base: position 46,019,993 of record NC_067488.1, on the reverse strand, counting down.
TGACCTTGGCCTTTTTAGCATGGTCTTCTAATCACCTGATTTAATTTTAGTAGAATCCCTGCAGAAATGCTTTGATTGTGTAGAATGAAAAAATTATAAATTTAATATAGAACCTGACTACATTAGGGTTTCTGGTTTAAAGGTTATGGGTGAAGGCGGGGGCATAGCTCAGGCCCTGGGTTCCATTTCAAACACCAAAACAACATTTACAACTGCTCCCCACCAGACAGAACAAGCAAATGACACTATGTAGGCATTATGGCGACATTGCGTTTAGGTCAGTGTAGGCATTAAGACTGATAGATTTTTTTTTTATTTTATCTCTAAGAAAATTAAATTTCAGAATGTTACCTGAAGTTTTGTCATTTCACTTCAGCATGCAATTTCTCAAGCTAATCTTAATTTTAAAAGATCTGAGTAGAATCATTATCATTTGTTCAGAAGTTTAGAATAATAGGATTAGAATAATAAATTAATAAGTATTGCATGCCCACTTGCAGTTAACTATGGTTTTTAATACATCAGAAGTTTAATATTGACTTTGATATCCAGCATATTTTTATTGATATAATTGTTATAAGAGAACATTGACACAAAATAACATTTTAGGCATGTTTTAAAACTATGACTGTGTGTGAATGGGGGGTAGAAAATCTGCATAGGCTCTGGAATTCAGACAGACCTGAGGTACATACTAGACACATTGACATTCTGAATGTCAGATGTGAAGGTAAGAATATTTATAACTCACTGTTGGTCTTTTTCTTATTTTAAACACCTTTATAGTAAAGAGTTCAGTAACTGATTCGATAGAGTCTCAGAGGCCACTGGGGTCTTCCCATATATAATAAGGTGACCATCTGTAAGTGTTGAGTTGTGTTCACCACAGCCTACAGAGCCACCTCAATAGCAGTATATGTGAGAGTGAGTGAGAGCATCTACCTCCATCCGGCAAGCTAATAATCTGTGCCCTCACCGCCAGGCTGATAGCCTTGGTGGTTTATTAGTGCATATTGTACCCATCAGCGTCTTTCACCCTGCTTTCCAAGCACATTCTGGATGCTTCTTGGATTAGTTTGGGAATACTATCCTTTGCCATGCAGAATTATGCTATTTTCATGCTTTCTCTTTTTTGACCCCTGGAATATTGGTGCCTTGGTACTGTTTCTGCCCTGCTTCAAACACACAAATTTCCTGGGTGTGCCTTATTTTTGCCTGCCCTCTTTTCTGATAGGAGGTCTTGAGCTGCTTGGTGCCTTTCCAATTTAGTCACAGCTGTGCTTTGTGCTTCAGAATCATGTAGGATACAGCAGCTACTGAATCAATCCAGCGGTTCTGAGAGAGGATGTCTTCCTAGATGGGAAGTGGACAGCTGGGTTGAGAAGCAAAACCTTGGTCCATATTTACCTGTTATTTAGGGAGAGTGATGTCACTTTAGAGTTAGAATTTGGATGAAGGAAGGATCAGTTCCAGATGAGTGTTAGGCACAGACCAGCTCACGCTGACATATTGGTAGGCATTTCCAGAAGTGGAGAACTTTGAAGGGTTTGAGAGATTATATATTGTATTTTATGCATGTCTATGATTGTAAAGTGGTTTTCTGTAAGTGCATGGTCTTCTGTGGTAGTTTCAGACATTATTTCTGCAGGAACTTTGCTGATCGCCACATCACTGTACTCACTGCTCTGCCCTCTGGCTCAGGGACCTGCTACTTCTTACTCCTTTTGTTAGCATTTCTGAGAGCATCCCTATACGATGCCAGGTGTGGGAACCTGTTCCAGTTTCCATAGTAGATTAGCCTATGAGGAGAGCACTTCGGTGCAGTTTGCAGTGAGTGGACTTTCTACCTCACCTCCCCACTCCTTGCTCCTGTGATGGAGTAAGTTCCATCAGAGGACAGATACTGTAGGCATGGCTTATCTCTCCTTGGATCAGGGTGGAAGGAGGTAGCAGAGGCTGATGTCCCACATGGAATGCCCCGAGCATGTTTTGCATGCTTTTGTTGTTCTGGTTTTTTTGTTTGTTTGTTTAGTTTTTTGTTTTTTGCTTTTCTGATGGGAGGAGGTGAGTGGGGAATGTTCTCTGGGCTAGCCCTGTTTCTGGGGCAGGCAATCTGGTTGATTTTAAGACTCCGGCACTTATTGCTGCTTGTGTTTGCGGTAGGGGCCAGAGAGAAGAAACAAACACTTTGGGGTGTGGTTTAGGAGCGGGTAGAATATAGGAAGGAGTATATTTCTGTTTTCTTAGTCATAAGACACAGAATCGCAAGTAGCTAAATTTAGCTCAGGTTCCTGTTGAAAGCATCATTTTTGCGGGCGGGCAGTAGGGGCAGAACGGAAAACCTTTTTGTGTATCCTGCTCCATGAAGCCAATAGGGAAGCAGGAGGAGGTGAGGTTGCCATGGAGATGGTAGCTGTGTGCAAGGAGAGAGCAGCAGGGTTTAGAATTCCAGGAAGGAAGAGAGAGTGATGTCATCAGATTCCATGGACCAGCCCAGGAACCCCTGCGAGGTTGGTGGGGCGTTGGGTGTGTGTGTGGGGTGGGGGTGGAGTGGGAGTTTGAAGAGGGGAACAGTGGTAAGGTGAGGTGTGAGGAGTCCAGTTCAAGCGGAGAGGTTGGTTGTATGGAATTGTGCTGATCTGCATTAATGCCTGATTTTGAAGAAAAATTCTGTAAATCATTTCCGAATTAGCAGACTATTTTCTTTGTTGAAAAAGGACATATATCTTCCACAAAGGAGCTCATCAGATATAACAATGTACTATCTTTTTATAGCTAAATCCCTATAGTATTTGTGTATGCCTTTATCCCTTCTATGTGAGGGTATTTTAGATATGTAGTTAGTTACCATTGCACAGTTCCTTTTATGGTGCTACATGCAAGTAAATGATTTATTAATGCCTGATTATGGCACTTATTTTTCTATGGATGAGGGTAAATAAATTCTGAATTAAAAATTATGAATCAAAAAATTGCTTTGAACAGAGAGGGAAACTATTCTTCAAGATCGTTGCGAACACTTGCATGTTTATATTGCTAGTCAAGGACAAATGTATTTGTCTACATGTGATTAAAAGAGTGATTTTTAAAAGGAAAAAAAATGTTAACAATCTATGCATCTGGATGAGGACTGTCCTTCAAATAGTCACCTAGACTCTGGCGATAGGAGCATTGCGCAAGACATAAAGAACTCTGGTTTGAGTCAGCTTCAGAGAACAGTGAGGAGGAAAACATTTTCCATATCTAACTCCAGATTTTCTACCTCTCCCTGCCCCCCCCAAAAAACATATTCAGAATTGGCTCTTCGTGATCTCATTTCGTTAAAATCGAATCCATGCTTAAATGAGCTTTTATCCCAGTTAAAGCTATTTCAAGTATGTGTTGGTTCTGCAGGCATTTTTGTTTTCTGAACAAGAACTGCTGTATGCTGTAGTTCAGTGGTGATGTTCTAAATGATGGTAGCATGTGAGAATGAGAGCATTAGCTTTCTCAGGGTGACATCTCTGAGGTGACCCACTTAGGTTTATTTGTTCAAATGTGCCACTGGCCATTGCAGGGTTTGATGATTTGTATGAGAACCTGGAGATGCTGGGAACAGATTGGCTCAAGTCTGAACCTGGGCTCTGACCGTTCTAGCTGACCTTGGACCAGTGACTGTTGGTGCACTGTTTTCCTCATGTATAAATAAGCTGTGATGTAAGAGCCAGCCTCAAAGTGCAGCTAGAGGATTAGGCAAGCCAATATAGAAAACATTTCTATACTCTATGCGCTCTCTGTGCTTTCTGACTGATCATTAATAATAATGCATATTTCTTAAGCCAGTGTGAAAAGACATTCTTAGAACTGAAGCACAGGGGAAGCTAAGGAAAGTTATGAGTTCAAGGACAGTTTAGGCTACATTCTGAGGTCTCATATCATAAAACAAAATGCGTCAGTGATACGGATCAGTGGGTAAGGCTGTCAGGCCTGATGACCTGAGCTTGATCTCTATAACCTCGATGGTGGAAGGAGCAGACTGACTTCCATAAACTATCCTCTGGCCTCCATAAGCATGCTGTGGCATGTCCCTTCTCCCCCAAATAGATAAATAAAATGTTGCTTGAAAAATATTAAAACCAAATAAGAACTGAGAAGATAGCTTGGTAGATAAAGCGTTTGCTGTGCAGGTAATTTACTGGAATTTGGATCTCAGCACCATGTAGAAGCAGCTGTGGCTGCCTGTGTTCCCAGCATAGGAGGCTGAGACAAGATCCCCACAGCAAGCTGGCTGTCTTCATTGGTCACAGTTTGTGAACTCTGGGTTCATAAAACTGCTTCAAAAAATTTGTAGAGCTTGAGGAAGACAACGCCATCAGCTTCAGTCTTCCACATGCACTAGCCAACTTGTATCTACTACATATGTGCATTCACACATGGGAAACTCATACATATACACCAAACAAAAATGTTGTTCTTGAACAACTTTGAGGAAGAAGTTACCTGGAATAATATAGCCTGATGGTCCCAGTTTGGTATTAGAATCAATCTGGGACCTTTTTTACATAACAGGTGGCCCATTAGCAAGGGACCCAGAACTCAATAGTTTTTAAATGCTTGCCCAATTATCACATAGTATTGAGAACCACTGAGAGTAACTTATTTTGGATCAGGAACCTAAGCTTTATCATGTGTCACCTAGGAGATAAACAGCCTGACCTGTCTTTACATTAAAGTGTAAGAGGTACCATTGGAAATAACTGGGCAATAACTTACAGGTTTTCTCCACTGCTAGAAGAGAATCAGTTTGCTAAGCCAGTACCCAGAACATCCTGTTCTTGCCTGTATGTAGAGAACAAGGCTCTTTTGCACTAAGTCCATATTTAACATGTGATTAAACATTTTCAGTTGTGGCTGTGGTTCAATCATAAGTAGCTATTTGTTGGCTCAGTTAACCTTCCTGAATTTCACTGCCCTCATTTGATAGGGAACACGACACCTAATTATGACCCAACACACATGAATTGTGCAGCACCTTATGCTGTGTAAAAGCTAGCTATGGCTTTTTTCTTTCATCTCTTCTCCAGCCTTTTATTGGCAGATGTGTGTAGGAGGCCTGTTTCTCATAAGGGCCTCTGCTTGAGTCTCAATATCTCATTTCCTTAGGTTCCTTGCCACTTAACCTGCCCCTTAGCTATCTCAAGTATTTTAATTGTACACACAGAAAACTGTACAAATAGATTTTCCCTACAAAATACCTTCTATCAAATGTTTATTCTTCCCTAGAAGGGCTGGATGAGGCGGAGGTGCAGGAACTGAATAGTTCAATGGATACAGGGTTCAAGTGTTTGAAGAGAAGAGCTGATGAGACAGCTGTATGAATTCATGATAGTTGATCACAGGCTTAAGAAAAAAGAAGTTCGTTGTTTTTAGATCTTAATCATGAAAGAAAAAGGATTGTCAGGGAAGGTACCATGATCATGAAGATGTTTATCCATTGCATTTTGGATGTGTGGACCCATGCAAATCCCCCAAATTGGGGAAACTTGACTGTAATTTGTGAATGAAGAAATTGTGTATGTACACTCCTACCCCACTCGCCCAAATCAAAATCTTAAGTGGTTTTGTTTGCGGTTTCCTTGATTGGTCCCATGCAAGAAGTAGTTTGCTGAGCTGGAAAGATGGCTCAGCAGTTAAGAATACTCACTACTCTCAGAGAGGACCTGGGTTTAATTCTCAGCATCTATTTGGTGGCATACAATTTCCCATCCTTAATTCCAATTCTAGGGGATCTAGCTGCTGCTGCTTTTTGATTCCATGGACACCAGGCAAGCCTATGTAGTACACTTACATATATTCAAGCAAAACACTCATATATAAAATAGGATTTAGCATGGCAATGATCAGCTGATCATTGAGTCATCAGAAGTGAGTACTGCCTTCTTCCTGAACAGGGTGTCAACACAATGAGGGGAACTTCAGGGAATTTCTCTAGGGACCCCATGAGAGAGAGGCAGGGAGTTGACATTAGAAGTGAGTGACACTGACATGGGAAATAAGAAAGGCCTGGTTCTTAGTCATGCAGATCTTAGGGGCTGGAGAGAAAGGGTGGAGGAATTGAGAGCGCAAAGATCAAGGTACCAATGGCCGGGCTTTTGTCTGTAAAGTAGGTTGACCTCCAGGCGCTTCTCTGCATTATGCTGAATCTTAACATCCATGTACAGTGCAAGAATAATTACATACATGTTACATATCAGAAAACAGATGCTTAGAAGGGTTGCTGTCGGTCACCATGCCAGTAAGCAATAGAGTTGGTCTGAGATGTTGAATAGTAGTGTAAGTCAAGAGACAGCTATAAAAGCTAAATTGAAACAGTCAACATGGACAAAAAACCAACCAAACAAAACAAAACAACAACAACAAAAAAACCCTACTGTTTTGTTTGACTTTTGGGTAGAATTGTTAATTTAAATATAGATAATATTCAACATGTTAGCCTATCTCATAGAGGCTTTATAACTATTACAGTATGATCATTTTGGATGTTTCATTTGCACTCAGAAACTAATTAAGAAGTATCTTTGTTTGTTTGTTTCTTTGAGACAGGGTTTTCTCAGTGTTACTAGCTCTGTCTGTTCTGGACTTGCTTTGTAAACCAGGTTGGCCTTGAACTCACAGAGATCTAATGCCTCTGCCTCTTGAGTGCTGGGATTAAAGATGTGTGCCCCGAAGCCTGACTTGAGGTATCTTTTTTTTTTTTTTTTAAGTGCCAAAGCTTGTGAAGCCTTGGGCTCAGTGAAATACCAGTCTGAATTGAGTATCACAACACTCACTAATTTGTTGGTGGTTATCAGTTGACATATTTAGTCATAATAAGTATTGTAATCATGTCTGCTGTTCCATTCACATCCAGATGCAGATGATTATCAATTATTGCCCAAAACAAATTTCATCTTCTTAGAGAGTTAGAAGTTTCAGATAGAAGAACCCCAAATCTGTAGTTAGAAAACTTGGGTTCCAGGCCACTTTGTTATTGGCTGTCCCTGAGTTCTACAGCATGCCATTTAACCTCAGCCAGTCTGAACTTAGATTTCCGTTATCAGCCAAGGGAATGTCGTTGTTCATCAGTGTCTGCAGGGATTGGTTTCAGGATGCACTTAAACACTCAGATCAGCTCATATATCTAATATAAAATGGTTATTTTAATGTCACACATGCACATATACCTGTATACTTTAAATAATCACTATTTACAAACACAGTATCAGTGCTGTACAGATATTATCCTGTGTTGTTTAGGGAGTATTGAGAAGAAAGATGTATGTCTATGTTCAATACAGACAGTTCTCCCTGCTGCTTCCTGAGTGTTTTCTGTCTATGGTCAGATGAATCCATAGATGCTGAAGTTAAGGATGTGGGAGTTGGGGGAATAGCTTCATGTTACCTGTCCGCCAGACTGTTTCCAATAAGATATTTCACAGCAGCAAGTCCTCCCTCTTCTCAGCTCAATAACCACAGGAAAGGCATCTTAAAACCTGCTTTAGCTTTTCCATGTGTGTCATGTAAGTTTGGTGTGAGTAAGGAGGGTACACATCAGAAATCTCAACCTGTACTCAGAACTGTCCACATTTGTATGCGTGGAAATGTGTACAGCTGAAGCATTGTTTCTCATCATAGTTTTTTAGCAGGGCTGCTCCATTAAGGAGCAGCACCTATGAGATCATTTTTCATATAGTAACTTGATTCTTGAAACAGGCAGATGATGATCTCATTTAAAAGGTGAAAGATTTAAGGCTAAGCCAAAACTGTTCATGGTCACAGGTAGTTGTGATGCAACAACTCTTTCCTGTAACTCTCTTGCACCAGTTCTGACATCAGACTAAGGTGTGGTCCTATTAGGACAAAGACAAACCAGTTGTAAAGGAATAAAATAACTGTTAGATTCTGTGTGAGTGTGTACATAGCCATGTGAGTATGTGCAAACATGTATTCCAGTTGCGTCCATGCATGTGCACGAGTGTGTGTGCAAGCATGTAGGTTGAGGTCAGGGGTTGCCAGTAGATGTTGTTTTTGACCACTTTCCATCTTGTTTTGTAAGGTAAAATCTTGCTAATCATAGACCTTGCTGATTTGGCTGGCCAGCTGGCCAGTGAGATTACAGATGTGCTCAGCTCTCAGCTTTTCTGTGGGTGGTAGAGATCAGAATTCAGGTCCTCATGCTTTGCATGAGGCACATTACCAACCAAGTCATGTCCTTAGCAGCCAAGGAATTATATTCTTCACTGCCACATACTTACATAACAGAGAACTCATAACAGTTCATTCTGTGCCCTTATTGTTCATCTTTTTAGTCTTTGTAGGTTAATCTTATGGTAGAAAACACTGTGGTGTATACCGAGTTGAGTGTCTATTTCAGTGAAAGGACTTTTATGATTATTTGACTTACCAGCTGAACTAGCTTCTTTTCCATGGGATGCCATTTTTAGTTGAAAGAACAAGCCACAAACCATGATTCCTGAGAGTTGGAATTTTGGCAGAGATTTTATTAAAGGTGAATGAAGTTTGTCTGTCATTTGAGGGAAAACAGTGGCAATTTTTGCTGCCAATGATAAATTTTGAGTTTTCAAGGAAACATTAAAAATTCAGAAAGCTTACCCAGAGGTATGCTTTATTGATTTCTTAGGCATTCCTCAACCAATCACAGTTGACAATCAGGATTAATTTATGCTTTCCTATCCAGCTTTCAGCCACAGTCACCTGTTTTTGTCTGGCCTTTGTTACACTTTATTGCATGGCTTATATTAATTGTTCACATGCCCTTACCCCTTAGTCATCAGAGTTCCTTGAGACCAGAATCCCAATTTGTTTGTTGTTTGCCTTCTTTTTCTTTGTTTGTTAAGATAGTTTTGTGTAGTTTTGACTAGCCTTGAACTTGTGATTCTCTGCCTCCACATCCTGAGGGCTGAGATTATAGGTATGCATCACCACACACAACTTGTGTTTATAGTCTTAGTACAAGACTATACATATTTTTTCTTTTTTTTAAAAAGTCTTACAGGAAATACTTGTTCAAGAGGCCACTAAACTGGTTAGATCAGGCTTAGAATGTTGGGAACTTAATCATATAAGATAAAGAAGGCTATTAACGTTGAAGTGATAGGGTATTGCAATTGTGGATGGTCTAAGAAAGCCACAGAGGGCTGTTTGGATGGATCTGCACTAGACTAGCTAAGGGACTATTCTTGTAGGGATTCAGGAACATGGTGGCTCTGTCTGAAGTGGAGGAGAATGTTTTTGCTGTGTATCATAAGTGACTTAAATATTTTGAAAAACAGGAACATCCCAGGACTTGTAGAATCCTACATGTATTGTGTACTTAGGATAGGCTGAATGCCTATCCTAAATAAGGGCTTTGTGTCTGTTATATGCTACAGTCCCTGTGTTTATCCCAAGCTTCAGTAACATCAGGCTTCTTTAGTTTTGTCACATTGTGGGAGGTAATGCTGTCAAAACCACTTTAGTTGAGCAAGTAGTCACATATGATCAGCTTTATTTTTATTTATTTTTAAAGACTTCATTTGTTTGTTGTTTTATGTATGTGGATATTTTGTCTGCATGTGTCTGTGCACTGCGTAGAGGCCTGTGGAGGCCAGAAGAGGTTCTTGGATCCCTTGTACCTACGGTAACAGACAGTTGTGAACTGCTGTGTGGGTGCGGGAATCAAAGCTACATTCTCTGGTTGAGCAGTCAGTGCTCCTAACTCATGAGCCATCTCTCCAGCCCCAAGATTCACTTTTTCCCCCCTGTTTTTCAAGACAGGGTTTCTCTGTGTAGCTCTGGCTGTCCTGGAACTCACTCTAGACCAGACTGGCCTTGAACTCAGAAATCTGCCTGTCTCTGCCTCCCAAGTGCTGGGATTCAAGGCGTGCACCACCACTGCCTGGCCCAAGAGTAACTTCTTAAAATGAAAAATTTGGTGGCATATACTATGTTGTCAGGGCCTTCATATTATTCCAGCATTTTCATGACCCCAGTAGTGGCCCTTTATTTCCCGTTAGCAGCCACTGGAGCATTTTCTGTTTCTAGGATTTTGACTTCATGTCCTTGTGTGTCTGGCTTCCTCCAATGGTACAGTCAGCTTTGTAAACATCTTTCAATAGACAAATAGCAATCCTTTGTTTATGTAAGTCACTCTTTACCTGCATGTACTGATGAGTGGGTTACAGCTGACAAAGGAGCAGGGGAGCACTGCATCTGCACTTTGTCTGAATCCCTGCTCTATGTTTGATTTACCTGCCTGGGAGTGAAATGGCTAGGCCATATGGCAGCTCTCTATTTAACTTCCAGGGACTGGGCTGGCACATTGTCTTCCATAGCAGATGATCTTTTACATCTCTACCAGGAATGCTCAAGGGTTTATAAATTTATTATTCATGACAAACACACTAAGATGGGGAAGGTAGAAAACTGTGTGTAGTTCTTTTGAGTTTATTAGAGCTCTGTATCTCAGATTTTTGTCTGATGGACTTATTAAATATTTACCATCACTTCAGCACTAAGAATGAAATTTAGCTCAGGGAAATATATCTAATCCACTTAAGTGGTGCACAGATTAAGAAGTGAAGACCAGAGAAGTGAAGGAAGGGGAATTTAAATAGCCTGTGAAGCTTCTTGAAGGCAAAGGACCTATTCTCTGTCTACTCAGTTTAACATAGTAGCATGCCAGGGGCTTGTTCTGGGACCTCCCAAGATATCTCAGGCACTACAGCACTGAGCACAGTAGTGCTATAGCTTTGTAAGGCACCAGTTATTGTGCGACAGCAGCTGAAGGAGAGAGGACACAAGAAGCCCCATGTCTGGGAAAGGCCAGGCTCCGTTTTTCAGGGGAGTTGCATAGGTCAGAAGTTGTCACAGTAAGTTGTGACAGCACTGTTTGCCAGGGAAGCTCAACTGGATGGGGAGTGGGGGGTGTTCACATAGGGGGCACCCTGTTCCCAAATTTCAGACTCTCAGTAGGAAAGCAGGCATCAACTGATAGGAACCACTATGACTGGTTCTGAGAAAGAACCCTGTCCAGATCCAGGTTCCCAGACTCAGAGCTCATTCAGAGAATAGTAGGGCTTGCTATGTCCTTCTGTGCAGAAATATTTTTCTAGACTCTGTGAAGAGACATAAATAACAGGTAGCCAGCAAAAATTGGAGCAATGAATGGACCTGGATTGGTAATACTGTAAGGAAATCACATGGCTTTTCTGAGCCTGTTTCCTTACTATAGAATGACACATAACAGGATTTTAGTGAGGTAATGTTAAGACATTAAACACATTAATTCTGTACTAGTAAGTAGCTTTTAATGTTTCACCTTATTTCACTTGTATCAGTCTGGGCCTGCTCAGGAGAGTGGAGAGAGAAGAGAGAGAGAGAGAGAGAGAGACAGACAGACAGACAGACACTGACTGACTTCTAGAATTTGGATAAGAAATTTGATAAATGCAATGCAGGATTGGCTTATGTTAATCCAGATAAAATCTAAACAGTGGGACACATAGAAGTAGATGTAATATACTAATATGATTGATCTGTGATAAAACATAATTATTGTAACTTTTTAAATTAAATTTATTTGTTTACTTTACAACCTGATATCAGTCCTTCCTCTTCTCCCAATACATCCTCATGTAAGTCCTCCCCTCATTCCCCTTTGAAGGTGAATCCTCCCTCTGGGTGTCAGCCTCCAACCCCATTCCCCTATTCTACCCTCCACCCCTGCACATCAAGTTGCTTCGGGACTAGGCAGTGTAACTTTTATGCTAGCACCTACTCATTAAGTAGGATACTTAGCTAAGAGCTGGCTCCTTCCGTGGCCCCCATGCTTTTCACCCTCCAGATCCGATCTGGACTGTGTTAGAGAGGCATGGCTATAATTCTAGATGGTAGAGAATGAAGTCTCAGGCCACATTGTCAGACGTTCACTCTCCAGGATGCTGGAGAATTCAAGGGACGTTTCCAGCTGTTGGCAGCTGTGTGGGAACTGGATGGAAGGGAAACTGTTTTTCATATAAGAGAAGCTAGGACTTGGAAGCAAGGACTTTTCCTCCTATAGTGTCTCTGCTGTGCCCTCTACTGACAAAGTTTCACATTATGCAAAGCAGAAATAAAGTGCCCAGAAGAAAAGGCAGTGTGGAGATAGAAATCTGTGCAGATATATAGAATGGGTATGTAATTTCATATTCTTAGAACTGAAGAAGATGATAATAGATGGAGATTCAAGGGACCTTTTAAAAAAATGCAGCGAAGTTGTATCCTTACATGATGTACAAAGCTCTGCTCAGGGTTGAGACAAGGCCTAGATGTGAGGAGGTGAATCTTAGAATGGTCAGAGAAAATCTAGGGTGAATCTTTATGTCCCTAGGTTTATCTATGGATTCTTGGGCATAACACTAAAAGCACAGAATACAGAAGAAAGAAACCAGTATTTGACCTTATGAAAATTAAAATCTTTAAGTAGGTGTGGCATTTCATGCCTGTCACATCAGTACTTGGGATGCTGAAGCAGAGTTGCTCAGAGTTGAGGTGAGCTAGGGCTGCACAACAAGGTCCTATCTACAAGAGCAAAACTAAAAATCCGGAGAAGATTTAAATACTTTTATGCATGAAAGGACACTAATAACAGAATGAAAGGCAAATTAGTAATAGAAAAAAAAGTACAAATTATGTATCTACTAAGTGATTGATATCTAAAACACAGGCCAACAACTGAACCTAAGAGCAAAATGATTTTCCACAGCTCAGTTGAGCAAAATATTTTAATAAACTGCCAAGATAGTTCTATAAGCATTTATTAATGACCACTAAGGACAGAAAAGATGCTCAGTTCACTATCCTAAGAAAAAGAAAGTTAAAGCTATCATTAGAAGTCACTTCATACAGGACAGCTGTTACTAAAGAAAAAAAAGGGACAGATAAGCAAGTGTTTGTGAGGATGGGGAAGAAGTTGAAATCCTTGTGTATCATTGCTGATAGGAATATAAGACAGATGCTACAGCTGCTGTGGAAATTGGGGCTAGCTTACAAATTCAGAAGTTCAGTCCATTATCATCAAGGCAGGGGCATGGTAGCATCCAGGCAGGCATTGTGTAGGAGGAACTGATATTTCTACATCTTCATCTGAAGGCTGCTGGCAGAATACTGGCTTCCAGGCAGCTAGGGTAAGAGTCTTAAAGCCCACACCCACCTTGACACACCTACTTCAACAGGGCCACACTCAATAGCGCCACTCCCTGGGCCAGGCATATACAAACCATCACCTACTCAGCAAGGTAGGTGAGTATAACAGAGCTGTTGTCAACTATGCAGACCAGGAGGGGCAGTAGATTATGTCTTGCATAGCAAGAACACGTAGTTTACCAGTTAGCAATTGAACCTTAAACTGAGAGCAGGCTGGACCTATTAGATCTGTACTCCTTAGAAACCTTCATCCTATCTCTGAGTACTTTGAACCCTTTGATTTGGAACCAGAGTAATAACTCATGGTTGCTTAGGTATTTTTTGCTGTCATTGAATTTGCACGGATTAGCATGTGGAACTTAGACTCATGTTCAGTGCCTGGGGTATTTACTTCCTTCTCTGTTTAAACCAGAACCAGTGCTTGAAAAAGAGCAACTTGCAGTGTGAGCAAGGTAATGAAATATCAGGAAGAATTGCCCCAGTCCATAATTTCTCCTTCCATTGTTTCAAGTGCATGCAAGGCAATAAATTCATTTCAAACAGAGATTAAGTCATAGCAGCCAGAGTCTGTAGCGTTGCCCAAGTTGTGCTGGTGGGAACAGGTCAGTTTTACCATGATTTGCTTCCTTCTCCCGAGGCACATTTTTGTTTTATTCATAATGCCCTTCCTCTTCCATTTTGTAAAATTGTTTTGGTTCTGTTAGTGAAAAGCAGCGGCGCTGAAGTGGGTTTATTTTTGCTTCTCCTGGCTTTCAGCACCACAAGTATTGGAGGCAGGGCGGGGCAGGGCAATAAAGAAACTGCTGACACGAACACGAACACTTCGTTATTAGGGAAGGTTTCATTGGGGGTAGGGGTCGAGAGAAAACAGAAATGAACGAACATCCAGAGGCATCTGCAAAAGTCCAGAGCAGAGAGTAAGGGAGTGAGACTGGACAAGGCCAGGGCTCAGGAACTGGGTGAGCAGAAGGGGAGAGTGAGTGCAGGAATAATAGAGATTGTGAGGAGGGTGATTGGCTGTGGGGAGGGCAGGAGACCTGAGTGGGGGTTTTGATGTTAAACAAGTACCATGAATAGGGGCTGAGGAGGCCTGGGGAGTGGCATGGGCCTTCGTTATGACACAGGTATATGTCAGTGGAGCCAGTTGTCCCTTCTGTCAGAGGTAAGGGAGGAAATGACTTACTTGGCAGATGAAAATCAGTTTCATAAGTTCCTAAGTAATACTGGCTTTATGTAACCTCGAGAAATCCTCCTATAGACAGGTGTGAGCTTATTTTTGGATATTTGGGCTGCCTGAGACCTAACAGAGGGATAGCTTTTGAACTTTTTAAATTAATTAGCTTATTTCATTGTGTATTTGTTGTTTCTGCCTGTGTTCCCAGCCAGCCTTTATCAGTGACACTGAACAGTGACACACTTTCCTACAACCTTTAGGTTGGTAAAGCATGATCTGTTGAGTACATAAGGCAGTGTGATGCCTCCTTAGGCTCCGGGAAGACTTAGCTTTAATATTGTATGGCCTGCTCCTTAGGGTCTGTATCACAACTGCTAACTGTGAACCAGAAGCAAGACCTCTGATACTCAGCATTGCTAAGTCCTCCTAGCACCTCCCAGTTGTATCTAAAATTGCTTTATGATATTTCCCCCATGTAGTATTCTTGGCAACAGTGGTTTTTTTGTAATTTTGCTGGTGTATTTTGCACATATATTACCTAATTCAGAGGTGATACTGATAATTTTCGAAAGCATTTTTTTTTTAAAGTTAAACCATTGTATTAACAGAGTGTGGTAGAGAACTTGTATGGCATGAATGAGGCCCTAGGCTGGATCCCCAGTCTTTGGGATGAGGGCAGAAACTGATCACTGTGGCAGAAAACCATACTGTTGTCTGTTCAGCATTAGTAGTTGGTCATACTGTTATTGGAGGTTTTGTCCTAATAAAAAGCTAGGAATATTAGGCTATTGTGCCCCTCCCCTTTCAAAAAGAGACCTGTGGTTCTTACCAGCCTCACTAACTTTGCCTTCTAACCATCAGGACTGCATGCATCAGTAGCAAGACACTGGTTCCTTGACAGTCAAACAGCCGTTGCTCCACAATTGTATATTCTTCTGCTTAAATGGATTTATCATATCTGTGTGTCAGTGAAGATAGGAAAGTCAGGGTCATTTGTTTTACTGTGTCATCCATTGTGACTGCCCTACTTGACAGTTACTTATGGGCCTTGTGTTGCCCTTTCTTATGTCCACACAGGTTTAACTGCTTGCTGGCCTCTGTAGCTAGTAAACATTTCTGTGGTTGTAATTGTACTTCTTATATGTGTATATATTTAATTAATTTATGTGTTTTTGGGACAGAATCTCACATAGTCTGGACTGACTAGGAATTCACTGTTACCAAAGATGGACTTAAATTCCTGGTCCCCCTGCCCTATTTCTCCGATTATAGGTGCTGAGGTTATAGCTTCATGCTACCATGCCCTGCTTGTATATACTTATTTCTATCCAAGCTGTTAACTCTTCTTATAATTCCATTCCTGCTTTTAACCTTCATTTGTTGGTTCACACTGATTAAAAACTCAACACTGAGCCAGCAAGATATCTTCAGTGTCTAAAGTGCAGGCTGCGCAAGCTGAGTTATAAAGCTGAGTTATATAAGCTTCAATAGTTCTTAGAGAGTTCTCTTTATTTTTAAACTGGTACACAGGATGTTGAAACTATATAAATGATAACATTTCCCCATTGTGAGGGAAATGGAAGTTCCTCCTAGGAAGTTTTCACTGTGACTGACAACAGAGACAGTCTGCACATATGCTTCCCAAGCATATATACTGGATAGTCAGTCTCTGGAGTAGAGAGAACAGTGGGTTCTAAGGTGGAGTGTGCACTAGGTTACTTTTGTCTCATGGCTTGTCAGTGGCCCCTGTATGCTTATGTTCCTACATTAGGTATGATGATCCCTGTTTGTGCAGTCCTGACAGTTCAGTAGTTTCATTTGTTTTTTTGCTGCTCTCATGGATGGGAAGTGGTGTCTGAACTCTGAAAGGATGCCCACAGGCTGTGTATTAGACCATGGACTTGTCAAGTTTGGACATTCCTATAAAGGAACGCTAAAGTTTCTGGCCATTTTCTCTCTGGTCTTCTTTGCTTGTTGTGATGTCTTTTGGGATTTATTCACATTTAGTGTCCTGTGTCTAATGGTTCTGTTGTTCATTGCTGTACTCTCTGGGCCCCACGCAATTAGGCTGCTCTCAACACGATGGCTGGCTGAGAGCATGTGCATTTTGTTTCCTTGGCTATATTCCCTGTTGTAGTATTTCTGGGCTATGTGATAGCTGTGTTTAACTTTATGTTATTTTTCATTATGTGTGCGTATGTACATGTGAGTGCAGGGGCCCACAGGTGCTATAGGCTCCAAATGCCTCAAAACCGGAGTTACAGGCACTAATGAGCCTTCTGACTTGGGTGTTGGGAATGAAATGCAGGTCTTCTGCAAAAACAGACTGTTCTTTCCCATAGAGCCATTTGACTGTCATCCAGACTCATATGTAACATCTTGGGGGACCACCCAGCTGTTTATAAGGCGACGACTGACTGTGCCACTTTCCAGCCCTCCAGTGCTGTGCAGAATCTTCATTTCCTTTTCTGTTCTCAACACTTGTTCTTGTCAGACTTTTGTCTAATGGCACTGAGCCTCCCTGCAGGCACTTCTCTTACCTGCCATCTTCTGTATCTTTTGGAGAACTGAATGTTCAAACTCTCATTTCATTTTAAAGGTTCCTCCCCACCCACCCGCCCGCCATTGCTGAATTGTCAGAGTGCTTTATAGACTTCGGACACTTTTCCCCTATCAAATGTGATTTCCAGAGTGTTCTCCCTTGTGTGGATGAACTTTGTTCCTGGAGGATGCTGAAGGACAGTGGGCTTTGGTGATGTTTAAGTGACCTCCTTTCTTGTCTCCCATGCTTCTGGTGTGCTAGTGAAGAAACTACTGTTTGCCACGAGGTATTGAAGGTTTCCCTCATAAGTTTTATAATTTTAGGTCAGTCTAGCTGGAGTTAACTTAGTGTGTGACATGGGCCTTTAACTCCTTTTACATGTGGATATCCGATTGTCTCATCAGTATATCTTAAAAGGACTCTTCTGCCCTTGACTTCCTTGACATCCTTTAAAAACATTATTTAGTTATAATTGTGAGGCGCGCGCGCACCCCCCCACCCCCACCCCTTAACTATACTTTATTGACCCAAATATCTAGTCCTTGCCCCATACCCTTTTGGAATCTTCAGGGGTTTTTTTTGTTTTTTTTTTGTTTGTTTGTTTTTTGTTTTTGTTTTTTTTTGTTTTTAAATGTAAAAGGGCTGGATGTAGTTCAGTGATAGAATGCTTGCCTAATACATGTAAGGCCTTACCAGCAGCACATACATACACAAAGAAATGGACGTGGGGGAAGGATAATTCATCCTTATGCAGAAGCAGATGTGCCTGTCCTAAGGCTAATATCACACTCTCCCGATTGTTAAAGCTTTGTAGTGAACTTGGAAATCTTATTCTTTAGCTTTTTTCAAGATTTTTGTTTTTGGCAGCCATAAACTTTTGAGGCAGTTATCTCTAATACTGTCAAGTGTTTTTGTTTGTTTGTTTTTTGAGGAGACTAAATATTGAAGTGTCCAAAGAATTACAGGTATAGAAAATAATTTAGAATCACTAGCTTATGTAAGCCCAATTCCATTCATTTGCTTAAATATTCTTTTAGGTGCCTACCATGTGTTAGTCATTGTGCTAGATCTTAGGAGGGAACACGGGGTGTGATGGACAGGAAACAGTGGTCCTGTATAAGCTTAAATTGACTCTACCTCCTCTGATTTTGAATGGACTGCAGACTTTAGCTCTGTATTAATACATAACCATGCTTTTTAATGTAATTATATATTTGATGTGGCTGCCATTAAGTATAAGTTTTATTCTTTTCCCACTAAGCTCCATCAGTGAAAACTCCTCTTCTTTTTAATATGAATGAAAATCCAAGTGCCTGGAAGAGGATGAGACTATTTAAGTAGCTGCATTGAGGTCTTAGAAAATACCAAGAAATTATGTGCTGTTGTCCTTTGTGTGTGCACTATCTCCTAAAGTTTCCTGGGAGGCAGGGCCATCGTTTGCTTAGCTTTCTCATGTCTTCAGTCATTTAACATTAATTTGGAATTTTAGTAATCAGGATCTGTTGCCTGGATGATCTAGTGTGTCCAGTCAGCCAAAGTGGGTGCTCATGATGTGTGCGCTATGCTGCTTGCTGAGTTAGTGGCATGCATAGCTTCTGCTGGCCAGCACCTCTCCTCTCAGGGATCTTGATTTAACTGTTTGGTATGAAAAGGAGACACACTAAATGTGAATTCTAAAAGGAAGAAATATCACTAACATGGAAAGTGAACTGTGCAAATAATGTAAGTAACACTAACATGTATGCTTGCAAAGAGTCACATTGACCCAGTTGGTGATTGAGTGGTAAGGGAGTTCTGAACAAAAGTGGCACTGCATCTAAGCCAACAGAACTGATAGAGGAACTGACAGTCTCCAAGTGGAAAGCATTTCTTAACAGGGTGACACACATGGAAACATTTGGAACTCAGTTCTGCTGTGTCAGCCTCTGTGTCTGCTCAAACTACAGGGGGAACAAAGTTAGGACTTACTCTTCTGTGTCTCAATAGTACTCAGCTTGAGGTACCCAGAGAAGGAAACAGTTTACCTGCATAAAGAGAAAGAAACTGGCATTTGTCTGCAGTGTGTTTATGGCTATGGCACTGAAGCATTTAGCCGGAGAGAGCTTATAGCAGGCAGGTAGGTTATCAAAATGGCAAACTTTGGAAATTTGGGATGAAATTTATATCTGATTAGTTTGGATGATTTTGATTCTTAACATTTTCATTTAAAGTTTTATTATTATTATTATTATTTTGTCTTAGAACGAGCCACTGACCCCGGGTTATCATGGATTCCCAGCAAGGGATGGCCAGGTATGTGTCTATGCTTCTAATTCTGTTAGTATGCTCTGAAAGAACTTCTCCTGAAATTACATTTTTTAAGGTAGTACAATTTATTTTACCAATGAATTTTCTTTTAGAGATTATGAATTAAGTACATTTCTTAATCCTAAAGGTATTATAGTCATGTTATTTAAAATATGGGGCTTACAGGAGAAACAATCTCTTAGCAGTTTATCTGCTCTGATGCTTTTCATCCCTAGGCTATGAACTTTTAACCTGATTTTCTTGGTACCTCCTAGTTCTATTGTTTGTTCGTTTGTTTGTTTTGCTTTGTTTTTTGTTACGGTTTTTTGAGGGGGAGCATTCTGAGACAGGGTTTCTCTGTGTAGCCTTAGCTATCTTGGAACTCACTGTGTAGATCAGGCTGTGCTCATACTCAGAGATCACCTACCTCTGCCTCCTGAGTGCTGGAATTAAAGGTGTGTGCCTCCACTGCCCAGTGGATCTCCTAGTTCTTAATACTGGACTTACTGTTTTATTTTTGATTATTTGGCTTCTGCTAGCACAGATTTTTTTGAGTATTTGCAATAATCTGCAGCGAGACAATACCATTCTTCTTCCTGGGGTGTTCTTAGCCATGTGGGTTTTATAAGGGAAGGCTTACTTGAGAAAAAGCAGTTTCTGTTGCCTTTGCTGTGGGGTGGTGGGTCCCAAGCTCTCTCAAAGCCTGGGCAGAAGTATTTCCTACAAGACAGCCTCAGTATAGCTGGTATGTGTTGGGGTCTAGCAATTGCCACACAAACCACTCAGACCTCAATTTCAGTAATCTCAAACAGGTATATTATTGGATGCCACACTTAAAGATTGATTTATCAGGGCTGCAGACCAGACTCAGGAGCTAACTTCGACCTTGAGGCAGGATCTTACAGATCTTTTAATTCTTAAAATCCACAAACATCCATGCCAAGTTATTCAATCAATCAGTGTTTAGGGATAAGGGAATTTCCTTAGGGACATGTCTCTGTTGTACACTAATCCTACTCCTATTGGTTGGGATATACAACTATGGCAGGGGTTTTGCCTTGCCTAACTTGTCTTAACTTGCCAACCAAGATGTCAGTTACCCATGCACCTGTCTCTTTCTGCCAAGCAGGTGTCAGTTATGAGGGAGGTCTTGAGAACCAAAGCTTTACCTGATTCCTACTCAAAATGGAAGTCTTGTTCTAAATAGCTTCTTGTATCGGTGCAGGTTTCTCTCTTATGATGAGGTCCATCCCAGGGGCAGCTTATAAAAACAAATACCATAAATGGTTATACATAGGTACAGGGAGTACTGCCTGGCAGTCGGTGGTGGCAGCCTTATTGTGGCTAACTATACAAAGGAGTTCTACCTGACCTGTTGTGAATTGTGTCCAAGAACACCAAGCACAGGACATAATTGAATATGCGATCAACTCAGGCATGAAAATGTTTCCTTATGATATTAGTAACCACAAAATGGCAAGCTAGACAGATAACAGTTACCTAGGCCATAATATTTTATCTAAGTGTTAACAGTATGTAAAATCTTCAGCCTCAGTACAGTCTGTGTCAGCCTCAGTGCAGCCGGCATGTAAAGCCTCCAGCCCCAGTACAGCTGGTGTATAAGATCTTGAGCATCTCTGTTATTTAAAGACTTAAGCAGATGAGGCTGGAACAGAGGTAAGGTAGGACCCATAATGCCATCCCTTAGAGAAATGATGCGAATGAATTTTATCTCACCTGCAAGATATTGACATTTTTTAGGATGTTTGAAAGGATTATTTCTGATAACTTTGAAGACTTACTTATGGTTCTTTATAGTGCTGTTAAAAAAAAAAAAGCCACCCATGTTCCACTTACCTGTGGAACACAAGGAATGGCAGTGTTAAGTGAAAGGTTAAGTAGTTCCCCGATCTAGAAGGAGCTGAATCTCATCAAATGCTGACACTGATCTCAGAAGCTAGGATAATCAGCAGTTCTCTGCATGGCTGCCTTCCACATGAAAAGATTCTGCCTAGTGCTTTCATTTTTGCTAGGATGATGTCAGAGTGCTCACAGGTAGGCTAGGAAGGACAGAAGAATAGTTATTCTGCTCAGGGCTCATCTCCCAGTGGATCCTCCCTGTTGAAACAGAAGATAGGAACTTTTATTGAAAGACAAAATCACTGGGCTAGAGAGATGGCTCAGAGGTTGAGAGCACTGGATGGTTTTCTAGAGGTTCGGAGTTCAATCCCAGCCAACCACAACCATCTATTATGGGATCCAGTGCCCTCTTAGACAGCTACAGTGTGTTTACATACATTGAATAATAAGTGAAAGAAAGAAAGATAGGGTCACTAGCCCTAAATCTAAAGAGAATAGAGGTAATATGTGTTTTTCTTCTTAGTGTAGCCCTGCCTTGGAGTTTCTACTGGCTGTAGTATTTATGACCATTGACAGTTCTGTATCTTGGCCATACATCAGGAAGAAAGTGCTGGTGTATGGAGATGAGCCCCTGTAGATTCTGACTGAGTCAGCTGCAGATTGGGTGTAGTGGTCCTAATGTTAGCAATCCCTGCAGGTGGTTCTGTCATGCAGGATGAGGGCTGTACTGTTAAGGGCTGCTTTATAAGAAGGAGTTTTCTCTGTATCACCCTTTGCTTTTCACCCAGGGTGCTAACTAACATAGAGGGATCACATTCAATCTCCTAATTTAATCTTAAATAGTAATGCACATAGTTCATTATTTATAAAATTGCCTGAGGATCAGACAGCAGGTTTACTGATGTATCTATAGAGAAATAAAATTCTCAATTTAAAGGCTCTGAAGAATACTGTCCAGCTTTGTGTTTCTGTGGGGATTGCAGGTCAGTGAGGAGCTAAGCAACAGGACTTAGTAGGCATTCGTTAAAGCTCATGCAGCAGTCTCTGCCCTGCACTCCTCTGTTGCTCTTCTTTGGTAGTAGGGATCTATTTGTGTTTCTGTGTGACCATCATTTGTGCCCTCTGCTGTAGGCTGGTGCAGACCCTTTGCTATGGGGCAAAGCTGCTGGTTTTACTTGAGGCATATTCCAGTGTTGAAAGGTTTATTTCTTGGACTGTGAATATGCAAATATTGAATAGCTGTTTGTTGTATTCTCTCTGGATGGATACGGAATCCAAATAAGTGCTGCTAATTAATGCACCTAACCCTGTGAACTCCCTCCCACTCAGTGCCTTGCAATTTGGGAGGCATTGATCAGTGCAAAACAGTGGTGACCTAGCAGTTGGGCAGGGCAGGAACTGAACTTGTGATCTTTACAGCTCTCAAGTGCGGTTTTGTCTCAGCAAATGCAGGCGCGGAGATTGGGGTAGGGTGGCAAGGTGAATTTTAATTGTGTGTTTTTATTTGCTTTCCTTATTCTTTTGGGATTCTGCTATAAATATGTGAGAACCATTTCCACCCAGGACTTTCATCAGCATCTAATACTCTTCTGCACATTGTGAAATGCTGTCATCAGTGACTTTACATCTCATCCTCTCTGACTTCTCTTACAGTAGACGGCTCAAGTGTTCCCTTTGGGAAGGTAAGGATGCCAGTAAAATGCCTTCCCAAGGCTGCAGTGATTCAAGTTAGCGCCTAATCAGATCTTGAACGCCTCTTGTGCCTGTGTGTTTTTCTTCAGAGTGGAGGTGACTAATGCTCGCTTGCTTGCTCATGCATTTAATTCCGTTTAGAGGTTTCCTAGGCTTTATGATGCTTAGCCATAGATGGAGGTAGGAGGAGTCCATGACCACTGGCTCAGTTCATTATCAACTTAGTACACCAGCATTTCACCATGTCTGCAGCACATTCATCCTGTTATAAATGATAAGACACAGTTAGGTTAAAAACCCTTGAGGAAAAAGCAGAAGGAAGCCTGTCTACTAGTAGAGGTTTCATTTTTTTCTTTTTGGTGGTGGTTTGCTTTTGAGACAGGGTCTTTCTGTGTAGTTCTGGCGGCTCTGGAACTCTCTTTGTATACCAGGCTAGCCTAGAACTCATAAAAATCTGCCTGCCTCTCAAGTGTTGAGATTAAAGGTATACATCACCATACCTTGCAAGGTATTTTTGTTGCTGTTGTTTTAAGATTTATTTTACATGTATTAATGTTTTGCCTGCATGTATGTGTGCCTGGTGCCCATGGAGGCCAGAAATGTTCTCTAATCTCCTGCAACTGGAGTTACAGATGGTTGTTTATTCCCATGTGGGTGCTGGGAATCAAATCAAGTCCTCTGCAAGAGCAGCCAGTGCTCTTAATAATCTCCCTAGCCTTACTTTCTTTTTTCTTTCTTCTTTTTAAAAAGATTATATATATATATATATATATATATATATATATATATATATATATATATATATATATATGTGTGTGTGTGTGTGTGTGTGTGTGTGTGTGTGTGTGTGTGTGTGTGTGTGTGTGCGCGCGCGCGTGATCTGTCTTCATGCGTACCAGAAGAAGTAATCAGATCATCAGATCATACTACAGTTGATTATGAGCCATCATGTGGTTGCTGGGAATTGAACTCAGGACTCTGGAAGAGTAGCCATTGCTCTTAACGTCTGAGCCTTCGCTAGCCCACTTTGGGTTTCTTAAGCAAGGTTACCATAGGCTTTTTTTCCTGAGCAATCACTGGGATGGCAGCAGTGCTAAAGTGCACAATAGTACTTGCCAGGGTGGTCTTTCTGAGGAAGTGGAGCAGGCAAACAGTGTTTCCGTTTCACAAATGTAGAATCTTTGTTTTAAAAAGCTAGTATTTATCAAAGCCATGCAGGATTTTAGGCTAGTAATGTCATTTAATGATTTAGAGTTGTAGCTCCTGGGGGTTGGAAAGATGGCTTCGTGGTTAAGAGCACTGATTGTTCTTCCAGAGGTTCTTGATTCAATTCCCAGTAACCACATGGTGGCTCACAAATGTCTGTAACTCTAGTTCCAGGGGTCTGGTAAGTCACACAGATATATATGCAGGCAGAACACTAGTGCACATAAAATATACCCTTGTTGCTCTCTCTTGTTCTCGTGTTACCACTGCTGATCCTTTTCTCTTCCCAACACATCCTCTTCTTCTTCATCTCCCCTACCCCTACCAAACAAAATCGGTTTTGTTAAGGCTGCTTGTTAAGCTTGGGGTGAGATGTTGTTATTTACAGTAGCATTGCTACCTCACTGGAAACTCCATCCTCCCAAGACTTAATTTCCTATAAATCCTTAAAGGTAAGTGAACCTTGCAAGTCCCATCCTACTCCTTGATGAATGTCAATGGCCCCAACTACTGTTTGCCAGTTTCAGCAGCAGGGTCTTAACACCTAATTCTGGTGGACAACCAACTACTATTTGCCATGCATGTACTTATAAATGTACCCCAGTGTAGTACAAATAAGACTGTGAACATGTATAATTTTTTAAATGGGAGAATAATTGCACATGTCAGGTCTTGAGTTCTTGTATAGAAGGGACTTAGGAATGGTAGTTCAGTTAGAAGAGGTCTTAGTTATTCATAAAAACTTCACTGACTTGTTAAGATTATTGGCTTGGAATTGGATTTCAGAGGAAACTTTGAAAATACAGAGGAATCCTGAGACTGGTCCTTTGCCACCTCTGAGTATCACAACTTTACACATCTGCTATTATTACGGTGACTATATCTCTTCTTCTAAGAGTGGAAAGGTATGCTGACAATTATGTTGACACAGCCTGGACCAACTGGGTAGCATTGGATAAAGGCTCACTTAACTATGATTAAATGATACAGATTAGCAGGCCACCGAGGTTGAGTAGGAAAGTAATTTTAAACTTTATTTTAAAATTGCATACAGATCTACTGATAGAAATGCTACTAGGGCTGTTTCATAAACTAGCTTCACAAATGTCCAGTGTCTGTTCATTTTTGTTTATCTTTTGAGATAGCTTCCCTCACTTGGAAGCGAGTGTGTTCCAAGCTCATTTCCAATTTGGGATCTTTCTGCCTTAGCCTGCAAAGTGCTGGGGTTACAGGTATGTTGCCAGACTTGGCAGTGTGTGTGCTTTAAGACATTAATGACATTCCTAGTAGCTCCATGGAGGTGTGTTCTTGTTCTCTCTCAGTTGTTCTTTACATTTATCTTGCCTGCATCTAATCTGACTGAGCAAAGATTTCTTGTGTCTTGTTAAATGTTCTCAAAGCATTCAAATGTGAACTCTTTGCAAGGAAACTCTTGATTTCATCAATTTCTGTAGTATCTAGTTCTACTGTAAGAACATAAGTTTGTGTGCCTAGATTGCGTATAGCCCAGGGCTGTGAGAAGGGATTAGTGGAGAAATGCAGAAGTATGACTGGGTTTTATCAGGCAGAAGGGCTGGAATCATGGCCTGCAAGTGCGGAGCAAGTGATCTGATGGGAGGCACCCTGCCAGCAACTATAGCTGAGGTGGTTTTGGTGTCTGGGTCTGAGTCCCCTCAAGGCCAGCAGATGCATGTAGGTGAACAGAGTAGCCCGTCTGACATGCTCAGTACTGCAGGATATCTGTCAACTAAGTGTGGTAGGCTAATGCTGCAGGGCCTTCTTGCAGTCCTTTAGAGCTGTAATTCAGACACATCTCAGTGTCTCACACTTCCACTGTTTGTGAATGAGGTGTTACAGTGAGCATTGGAGAACAGACTGGCTTAGGGTTAGGTGTTGACGTCTCTGTAGAAATAGGATTATCAGTAAATTACAAAACCAAATGTCTGTAGAATGCACTGTGACTTAGGTTTACAGAGCTTTGTGTACTACTTGATTTTTGAGAGTAGCTCACCCAAATTGGGCTTGTTCCTATTTTATAAAAAGAAAACCAAAGTTCTCATGTCCTAAAGTTCTGATTCTGTCAGGTGTTCTTCTTGTCTTTCTTTAAAGAGCTGGTGGCCCATAGTTTATCTCTTTATTTTAAAATTAGAGAAAATTATTGTTATATCACCAGGCTCTGGATTTGGTTGAAGAATGACTTTCTTCTGTTTTCAAAGTTCCTTTGAGTGTGTGGCTATGTTTTAGTGATTCACAGAAATAAGTAAAATTTTCAGAGCTGATGTTTAAGTTGGCATGTACAAGGGAGTTAACACTGAGGGTGGGCAAAGTGATGAACTTTATTTCACTAGCCTGAAATTTTTTTAGATTTATTTATTTGTTTATTCATTTTTTTTAGTGTTTTGACTATATGCATAAATGAGCGTTTTGTGTGTGTCTGATACCTTTGAGGTCAGAAGAAGGGATAGGATCCCCTGGAACTGGAGTTACAGGTGGTTGTGAGTCTCCTTGTGGGTGCTGGGAACTCAAACTACAACCTTTCTGTAAGAGCAACTAGTGCTCTTAATCCCCCAGCCACCTCCCCAGCCCCCTAGAACAGGTTTGCAATGAACTTTTTGGAACTTTAGTTATTTTGACAGGGAAGTAAGGACAGAAGCAGACATATCTCTTGTATCATTTGTCCTTGTGCAGAGAAAGCTGGCTGCTCTGCGTCTGCTGGGTAGATATGGTGGGTGGAGGATGTGGGGAAGGGTTCAGTTACACAGCTCAGTGCCTCCAAGCTTAAAAATGGACACAGCTCAGTGGAAAGTGTGCCTTTCAGTTTCTAAGCTAGCATAGCATGTATATACACACAACTTTCTCCCTCCCTCCACCCCATTAGTTTCACTACAAAGCACTGCTATGTTTTAAGTATTGTAAGATTTTTCACTTTTTCTATTCCACTAAAGAATTGTTGGATTGTTGGTTGTGGTCAACCAACAATGGAAATTATTTCCTGGACTTGCTGATAGATTATAATCAGTGATTCTGGAAAAACATTATTCCAATCATTCTTGTCCTTCAAATTCAACCTTAGGGCTGGGAATGTAAAGGCATCCAGTCCCCAGCTCTCCCTGACCCCAGCTAGATTAAAATGATCAGTTCCTAAAATTTCTTCAGTTCCTTACAGTCCACCGTCCCCTACACCCACTCCTAAGTGTGGTGTCGTCCTTGCACCCTCTAGTGGAGCAAGGGAGGCACATGCAGCAGTTTTCAGCTAAGTGGGTTGCTACCCACCTGGCTTGTGCCCCTAGGCGTCTCAGTCTTCAGGTGTTCACAAGCTGGGTTTTCTGTTGCCACCATCATGGATCTGCAGACCTTGCATTCTGCTGTTTCCTAATTATCCATTGTACATATCCTCTGGCTTTCTGCTACTGAAGATAGGAATTACATTTTATAAGCATACTTTCTTCCATCTAATAAATTCATTATTTCTTAAGCCACTATTTATTATTGCTTTATAGGTTATATGATACATCATTAACACTGTAAATATTTTTATAGTCAAGTGGTAAAGTAGTATGACTACATTTCCTTTCTTTCTTTTTTTTTTTACATTTCCTTTCTTATATACTATTTCCCCCGTGAGCTAATACACACATACACACACACACACACACACACACACACACACACACACACACACACACAGAATATGAATCTATTTAAATGCACATGTGCCAATTGTTTTTTTAAAAGCATTATTAAAGTATAGTTTCAACACTATAAAGTTTATCCAATATAATGTTCCATTCAGTGACTTTGTAAATTATGGAGTAATGGCCCCATCACCACCTTCCAGTTTTAGGACACTGCTGTTTTTTTGTTTTGTTTTGTTTTTAATTTTTTTATTTTTTGGTTTTTTGGATTTGGTTTTTTTGAGACAGGGTTTCTCTGTATAGCCCTGGCTGTCCTGGAACTCCCTCTGTAGACCAGGCTGGCCTTGAACTCAGAAATCTACCTGCCTCTGCCTCCCAGAGTACTGGGATTACAGGCGTGCGCCACCACCGCCCGGCTTAGGACACTGCTGTTGTTCCCAATATTTACTCAACTTCTCTTTTAGTTGTTGCCTAAAAGACAAATATTGTGATAGGCTTTCTGACTGAAACTCTCTTCTGGCTATTTTCTGTTATTGGACGTGTACGATGCACTTAATATGTTGTCTGTGGCTCTTACCTAGCATAATGCTTTTGAGGCTCATCTGGATTATAGTCTATATCATTGTATAGTAATGCTTTAGTCAACAGTGTTTTAGTTTTTGAATTTTTGAGCCACTAGATTGTATCATAGCAAGTTCTCTATAATTAGCACTTGAGCAAAAGCCCAGCTCTGACCTCATTGGAGTCTCGCTACACTGCTTAGCATGGGTGTGCTGAGCACTCCTGTGCTGCCCCAACCTCCTCTCCTCTCCCTCATGGAAGGTTCTCTGTATTCCAGCTTTACTGTAGGGCAAGGTAAGGGAATGGGTCTAAGTTCCAGGACCTTTCCTTAGGGTACCTCCATGTTTGCTCACAGCCCATCCTTAAGACTCTTGATAGTTGCTGTTACCGCCATGAAGTCTTATTGGTAGGTTTGTGTAGGTGTCTGCCATCCTCTGAAGGACGCGCTTTCCACTCCTGTTGGTACTTTATCACTGCCATTAAGTGATGGTTAAAAGGCTATGACCCATTCAGTCCTGTGATAAGAACCTGATATATTTGGACAAAGAGGGAAACAGGACAGCTTTGGCCGGACTGCCAGATTTCATCGCCTCTGCTTTGCCAGAACTTTATGAAAAATTAATACTCAAGAAGCAAGATATCTGATCTTCTGTGAGAGAGTACCTCTTACAAGTTTAATGACTTTGGTCAAGTGGGTATTAAATGTAAATCTGTCATTTTATCTATCCCTTGAAGGCTCTTAAAACACCCAATAAATGTCTTTATTGAATTAGTAGATCATCCCTGTGTGATTGTATTAGGACTGTTCCTCGTTCTTTGTTATACCCGCAGCCAGTACTCTCACAAGCTTCCTAGTGCTATGTGGGTCATAGACTGCTAAGAACTCTGTAATTCTGTTGTTTTATGATGGCCTCCCGCCCCAACCATTACATTAGATTTAGGAGGGGTGCTCTGACCTCAAGAAAGCAGGTAGCCAGGCAGAGAGGGTGTAATGAAGTCACTAACACACGGAGCGCACGGTGCTGCCAGAACCCATGGAGACATTAAGTAATATTTCATGCTATATATAGGTAAAGAAATAAGGCTCGGGGAGGTTAAGTCAGCTTCTGGAGTCCTGTCTCTGAATTAGAAAATCCAAATTTTAAATCGAAATGTGCTAGCTTTCAAACTTTATGAATTTTCAACTAGACATATTTTGTATTTCATTACTTTCATTTTGATTAAAGAAATAATTTAAAGAAACTTGTGAAGAGTTGTCTCCATGGTTGAAAGTACACATTTATTTTCCAGAGCACTGGAATTTGCTTCCCAGTTCCACTGTACCTCTATATATTAAGTAGGTGTTTACAGCTGCCTCTAACTTTCCAGAATATTCATCTGGCCTCTGTATCCAATATGAGCATGAATGGTTTTGCACGTGTGTGGGTATGTATTAATATACACACAACAAACACAAATTAGAAACAAAACAAATCTGAAAAGAATTTTGTTTTACATTTGATTTTTCTGTAGTCTGGCATTAACTTACCCTTCACTGAAGAGGGTTATATCTTGCCCTGTTTTTCCCTATTATCTCCATACTGGTTCTCCTTTGATTTCAGTGAGACACCCCCCCTCCCCAAGAAGGGGGACAGAATATGAAAGGGAAGAAAATTTGAATTTTTACTGGCACATGAGGAAATTAAGATTTCAGCATTGTGAGAGTTTGATAAACTTTAAGACATAACATAGCTGGCTTCAGTTTGGTGAGATGTACTGAACTCCAGACTGACAGTCTTGATGCTTTTAAAAATAATTTCTCTTCAGATGCAATAAGAAAGCAATCAAGTGTAATTTAGTGAGTCTTATAGTTTATTGATACACAAAGAATTTCTTTTGAGGCCTACAGTGCTTAAAGAGGAGGCAAAATGAAGTGGATAAAATGCTACAGAATATATGGAGTAGACAGATGTATTAACCACACATAGAGGGAATTAGAGCAGAAACCTAACTAAAGTTCTTGGAAGATGGCAGCTTACTTGCCACTACATTGGAGGTCTTTGCAGCACAGGAGTCCCAGATGCTAGAGGATTGTACTGTGTGGTTAGGCAAAGCTTTATAGCTGCAAGGTAACATAGTATTCCTTGTGACAGTTCTTGGAGGACAGAAAAAGAGTGTAGCCCTGCAGTGGCCTAAATGTTAGTGTTAATGAAACTCTTGAGTTTGTATTATTACAATTGAGTAGTTGAGATCAGTAACTTATATGTGGGTGTTGTTCAAAAGTTTTTGGGTAACATTGCTAATGGGTGGGATCTAAATGTCATGTTCTAGAAGGGAGAGGGGAATGCATACTGTGTGTAGCAAGCCATGTAAGTGTCTGAAGTCATTTCTTAGCTCACAACATGAGCTACAGAGACATAGTTTGTACAAGTAGGTAAGTGGTGGACAGTTCAGGTGGAAACACGGGGAAGTTGGGGCCTCCTCTTTGTTTCACTTGTGAGGCCCTGAAGCTGATGGGAACAGTTTGAAAACCACTGGAGAATGATTGTAGGACTTTGGTGTCAGTTCCAAATTCTAGTTTGGGCCTGATGTTTTACCTCTCTGAGATTTTGTTCCTTATTTGTACAAAGGAATGCTGAAAAATATTAACTGAAAGCGTATTAGCAACATCCACAGTGCTTCTGGAGACAGGACGAGTCAGGCACGCTCCGTGCGCTGAGGTGCTGGGCAAGTGACTGCAGAGGCGGAGACCTCACAGGGATAGTGAACTTCCTATGAAAATGAAGGCCCCCCAAACAAGTCAGTGGTCAGAATGGAGTAAGCTCTGCTTCTGTCAAGTATTAGGTAAGTAGGCGCTGTAGTCCACCCATTCTGTTCATTCTGAAGAAAGGAGACACAAACAGAAAATTGAGCTCCAATAACATTTCTTTGGTGGGCTGAGAATTAAATTTTTTAATAAAAGTTTCACCTGATTTTTTTTTAAAGATTTATTTATTTTATATATGTGAGTACACTGTCACTGTCTTCAGACAAATCAGAAGAGAACATCAGATCCCATTACAGGAGGGTTGTGAGCTACCATGTGGTTGCTGAGAATTGAACTCAGGATTTCTGGAAGAACAGTCAGCGCTCTTAACCACTGAGCCATCTCTCCAGCCCCATTTCATGGATTTTGATTTTTGTTTTCATATCTTAAAAAGAAAACAAGACTGGGGCAAGGGAGTTGGCTCAGCTGATAAAATACTTAGTGCACAAGCACAGGGACCCTAGTTTGATTTCCCACAGCCATCGAAAAAGTGGACATGGTGGACTGTCTTAAGTCTTATCGCCAGGGAGCAGAGACAGGGAGATCCCTGGGCTTTGTTGGGCAGCCAGCCTAACCTAATTGGCAAACCCTAGGTCCCAGTGAGAGACTGTCTTAAAAAGCAAGGTAGCCCTTGGAAAGGGGGAAGGGAGAGGAGAGGAAGGAGAGAGAGAGAGAGAGAGAGAGAGAGAGAGAGAGAGAGAGAGAGAGAGAGAGAGAGAGAGAGAGAGAAGACATCTTACATATAGGCTATATGTGAGTTAAACAACAGATGATAAGCTGATATGGCCCACAGACCATAGTTAACTGGCCCCCAATTTAGATATTTCTTTTTAATAGCCCATGCAGCTTTTGGGCCTGTGGAAAACAATTAAATTTGATTGTTATTAGTAAAAGATCATTATTAAGAAACCTTAGTCTTGATACTAGACAAAGAAGGGCCCCACCCCTGTGAATAGTTACGTGTTCGTTTTTCTTATTCCCCATTTATATAGAGGTGGTTAAGATGTGGTTGTCTTTGATGGCTGCATGAAAGAAGTGTTTTGCTTAGGCCTTGAATCCCAGCACTCAGGAAAGCAGTCCGGCCTCTGTGTGTGAGAGTTCTCTGAGTTCTCGCCAGTCAGGGCCTTATAGTGAGACCCTATCCAACACAAGGGGGATGTTCTAAATAACACAAAGACACGAGTCTTGGGTTGTTGCTGATCCTTGTGGCTTATATTTGTCATTTGACCTCGGGGCCCATTAGTTTACTCAGATGAAGAACCGGAGAAGATAGATGTGAAGACACTTTGTAGCTCTTGCTTTTACCTGGAATAACACTGGCACAGTTCTCTCCAAAAGAGGTGCCCAAGATACTAGCTACATTTCACATTATACTGGACACTTTAGGAGAGTATCTCCTGTGCCACTTTTGAAGTGACGGCAAGTTTGCCTTAACACGCACTGAACCATCCCACCAAATGCTGGTCAGGTAATTTTTCACCCCAAACCAGTTAATGTGTGTGGGAGGCAAGATAGGGCCGGCCGTACATAAGGAGAAAGGGCCTAAGAACGCTGCCAAAAGAACTCTGTCCTGCTTACTATAGGCTGAGGGAAATGTCTTAACCAGAAACCTTTTTGCAATCTGAGTCATATGCTGTGGACTCTTAAATCTCCTGGGTTGGAGGAGGAAAGGGAGGAGCAAAGGTAGATGGCTCTGTGAATTCTGTCAGCAGAGGGCACCCAGAACAAAGTGAGTAGCCGTTTGTCCTGAGTCCAGAACTGCTTGCCCTGGGCACGGTGCATTTTCTTTGATCTGCATTAACATTCTTAGATGTTTTTAGCCACATTAGAGTTTGGCTTTGTTTCTTGCCCACTTTAGTAGAAACCCAGTTCTTAGAGTGTTCTGAGCTGTTTTATCCTACACTGTAGATCTTTTATTTAAATCTGTTATAGAGACTATTTCATATCCAGTAAGGAAGTAGCCCGAGATAACAGTGATCTAAAAAGGCCCTTAAAGTCTGTGTGTCAGGTGGTCTTTGTGGGTGGCTTCTGGGCCAGCAGTTTCAGCAGCACCTGGGAGCTTCTGTAAATTGATGGTCTTCCTGCCTCCTAGGCTTACTGAACCAGAAACTTAGAGGATGTGGTCCAGGAGCCCCTTCCAGCACGCGCTCCAGGGGCTTCTGGCTCACACTCTTGGCAGAGACAGCCTTTGTTGGAGAAGAAGAGGTAGCAGAGCACAGGCTGGTCCTTCTTGGAGGACACTGCCAAGTGCTCAGCCAGGAGTTCCCCCTTCATTCTCTAGACGTGGATTCCAAGCCTAGAAATATGTCCTCATTTGTCAGTTGTGTATGGTAAGTGATAGAGAGCTCTGAGCCCCATCCTTGTGATTCACAGCCACGTGCTAGTTGCTGAATCATTGAATTAATAGTTTAAGGTCTTTAAAAGCAGTATACACCCATCAAAGAAAATATATGATACACAGTAGATCAAAAGGATAAAAGTTCCCCTAGCATGTTGAATGTTTCTGTTCATAGTTCTAGTCTTGTTTGTATACAGCTGCTGTGTGTATATGCACATTCTAAATTTTTTTCCCTGAATGTCACTTGTATTGAAATAGGCTTGCAGCTCAAACCTACTAAACTGGAAATTTCTTTTCATGTTATTAACTACTACAGAATTTTTTTTTTGATAGCTTCCTAGTATTCTACTGTGAGAGTATCAAGTTCCACCATAATTCTAAGTTGATCTTAAGTTTTCATGATACACTTAGGAAGAATAGGATTGTTAGTGCTGCACCAGGCAACAGTTATTCAGGGTGACTTAGAAGTGACATAATTAAGATGATAAATACAGATGGTGGTAGAGGAAGGAACGTGAAGTTGGAGAGAGAGGCAGTTCTTAGTATGTTTGAGGTTAAAGGTGACCTGGAAAATAGAAAGATAAACTATTTTCCAGAAGAGCATACCAGTAGTACCCAGCATCCACCAGGACTTGAGCAAGCTGGGCTAGGTCATCTAGGAAGTGGTTATAACCAGCTTGGTGTTAATAAACTCCATTTATCACTGGCT
Source organism: Apodemus sylvaticus (assembly GCF_947179515.1). Lineage (NCBI taxonomy): Eukaryota > Metazoa > Chordata > Mammalia > Rodentia > Muridae > Apodemus > Apodemus sylvaticus. The sequence continues at coordinate 45,986,002 of NC_067488.1, read as the reverse complement.
TTTTGACACAGAAGCCAACCTGCTGGTTAGGTGACATAAGAACTGGGTGCACAGTTTCTATAATTGGTTTTATTATCGAGTACTTTCGGGTGATAGACACCATAGTAATTATTCACATGGACTTTGTTGCTTGTTTAACTTTTGTTATAGCTACATGTATTAACTGTGTTAGGTAGTGTTTCCAGTTTACAGAAGTGGGAGCTGAAAGGGAGTGTTAAAGGGACTCACTGCTTTGCTCTTGGCCCTGAAGTGTTGAAGTACCCGTGTGTTCATCTGCTCTCAGGTGGCAGGCCAGTGCATATCTTGTACTCTCTCATGGCAGTGTCTGCTGTCTCTCTGTGACTTCACTCCCTGCTGCACAAAGGAACAATTAGATGTGTGAGGAAGGACACAAAAGTGAAGACTGAGCATGGACTAACTGACTATAAGACCGAATCAAGGTCACCTGAGTCCCATGATTGTCTTTGGGAAGGGGGAAGCCTGACCTGGATCTGAGGAACAGGCTGGGATAGAGAAGTGACAGGCAGAGCTGGATCTGAGGAACAGGCTGGGATAGAGAAGTGACAGGCAGAGCTGGATCTGAGGAACAGGCTGGGATAGAGAAGTGACAGGCAGAGCTGGATCTGAGGAACAGGCTGGGATAGAGAAGTGACAGGCAGAGCTGGATCTGAGGAACAGGCTGGGACTAGAGAAGTGACAGGCAGAGCTGACAGGCACCGGAAACAGATGGCTGCCTGGAAGACCCATATCTTCTCAACTTTCCTTCTTGAAGAAAGATGTCATTTCTTAGGACATTAAAAATACTCCTATCACTTCTTTAGTATGTATATACTTGTATGCTGAATCATTTAGCATATATAATTCTCCTGACTTAGTATATGTCCATAGAGTTATTCAGCCATCCCAACATCAGATTTAATTTAGACCGATTTCATCACTTCATCCGAAGCTGCGTCTCACTTAGTCATCCCTTCCTGATTCCTGCATTCTACTCATGCCCCAGCTTGTGCTCAGCCACTAGGTCTGCTTTTCCTGACAGGTTTTCCTTTGCATGTAGATAGTCTGTGGCCCTTTGAGTTTGGCTTCCTTGCATTATAGATTCATATATCCTTCCATGCTGGGTGGAGGGTCGACTAGTGCTCCTTTTCCTTGTGTTGTTGTTGTCCAGTAGTGTTTCTTTGCATGATCATGATGTAAAATCTTAGTCATTCTGGAAAGCATATTTTTTATGCTAGGAAGAAAAGGTTAAATGAAGTGGGACACTAAGTGAGCATTGGTAGTCCTTGGGTAACAGGGAACTGCTGAGCAAGGCAGATGCACTAGGCCTGCTTGAGTGTTTGTAACTGACAGCAGAAAAAGTAGGATGCTGGCAAGGGCTTCTCTGTGGATCATTTGTGGCAGGGTTGCAGTGCTTCTGACCTGACACGTGTGGCTTTCAGGGAGCTCATTGTGTAAATCAGTTGTGTTGGCCAGCACATCACCCCTGCAGCACTTTGTGTGGAACTGGAGAGAGAGGCCTTTGCTGATCTAAAGACATTTCCCTTGGTTCTTGCAACTCTAGTCCCTTGAGTAGCTTTTTAAAAGAGTTACCAGTTTGCTGAGAATAGAGACTTGTGAGGTTGCTTATGACCATATGATTTGCCCAGTGCAGATAGCCCCTTCGTTTAGGCCCTAATCCATTGATCAGATGTAGCAGTCTTCATTTCTATGTGGAGTGTGAAGGCTAACTCAGGCTCCTGTAAGCTCTTCTTAGCTGAGGTGTTTGGGAGGGTTCCTTTACAAGCCAATAGGTGCCCTTCTAGGTGTTGGGTGATTTTGCATTGTCCTATTGTTTCCTGCTAGTTGCTTTTATTTTATACTCCAGAGATGTGTCTTGACTGGACCTGAACGATCAGTCTGGTCTAGAGAATGACCTGTAATTTCTTGTCTTGATGCCCTGGCTCTTTGCTGGCATGTTTTCTCACAGCCCAAGGTAGGAACAGCAGCAGGGTCTTCAGGTCACTGAGGGTCAGAGCTGGGTTCTACAGTTGGGGAAACCAAGTCATAGAGCGTTTTTTTGACTTACCCAGGCCATAGTATGCCTGTACTCTCTAGCTAGTGAAGTTGGGCCTGTGCTACAGGGAGGTCCCTTATTATCAGTTTGCACTTTCCCCAGAGCAGTTTCCTGATGGACATGTACTGTCACGACCAAGGCTTGGCTGGCCCTGCTCTACTCCAGCACTGCTGGCTTTGAGGTGTGAGTGGGTGTGAGTTTTTCAGGTTAGGGTTGTGATAATGAGAATCTCAAGAGACGACAAAAGCAACAGTGCTGGGCTGTAAACTCAGGAGCCAGATTGATAGACCCTTCTTCTGTTCTGTGTGTTTGTCTGTGATGGCATGATTATAATTCCTTGCCATCTTACAATGTCTGCCAAAAATGTTGGTCATGTTGTCGGCGCCATGCCTGGTAAGACGTGAAGAGAGAAGGCAGAGCCCTTCCCCCCTTGCCCTTATTTGCTGCTCTCTGCCCCATCTTTTTCAGGTGTACAGATCCAGGAAGGTCTGTGGAGCACATTACGGTGAGACATGTCAGCTGAGAGCTGGCTCCGTATTGAGACCCTCTCACTATCTGGCCTCATGAGGCCCTTTCCTCTGGCTTCCGCTGATGAGTCTGGCAGAGATGATGTGCTGCATTCTAGCCTTTGAGTGGTCGGAGGCATCCTCGTGTTGTTTGTGTCTCACCATGGCATGGGTGAAGTGCAGAACTGCTTTAATAGGATGGTTATTAACTGCCAGGGCTCCTACTTCCCAGAGTCGGCTTACACCCCTCTGTTGTCATTTATAGTGACAGCTACTGTTTATTGAGTGCTTGCTGTGCATCAGATGCACACTAAGTACACACCTATGCACACATTCCTTCAGCTCCTCCTTTTCCATTCTCTTTCCAAGGCAACTGAGAGAAGCTATGTTGTGCAAAAACATAGACTGAGCTTTAATGAGGTTGAGTCTTAGAGGCTGAAAATGGTGGAACAGGTATTTAAACTTAGACCTACCTGACAGCCAGCCTGTGCTTCTATGCTCCTGTTTCCCATGAGTAATTAATTTGCTGAACATTCCTGAGAAAAGACTGTCTGGTCACCAATGCTTCTAAGATGTATATAGGAAGCACCTATGTTAGCAAAAAGCATTAACAGTATAGTGTAAGTTAAACTTGGCTTGGGCTGCAGAGCCATCAGAGAGGAGCCTTACTTAGGAAGACTACCACTTAGTGCCTCAGCTGTGTTGAAGGGTGTTTGCTTTTTTTCCCCATGAGGTCAGAACGATTGTAGGTCTTCCATAACCTCTACTTCTGGAGAAATAGAGCTGTTCAACATTTCTCGTTTGGTTGGTTGGACAGGGGAGGATTTGGCCCAGCCCTGGTTCTGAGGCCACCCAAAGGTAAGCTCAAGTTCATTCCTGCACTGATTTGGTTTAGGTTCCCAAGCTTTGCCACTGAGTAGGGATCCCCCTTCCCAGTTTAGAGTTTGTGGTGCTGTGTAGGTACAAAGGCACAGAGCTGTTTTCTCTGGCTCCTTGCTGTTAGCATGTAGAGTCCTTGTCAGCTGCAAGGCAGAACAAATGCTGCTCCATTTCTCTTCAGAGAACAGATACACTTCCTGCAAAATTTTGAAATGGGGCAGAGAAACTCCTGGGGAGAGAATGTAGCTAGGACTGAAGGACATCACCTCAACTAATTCAGTTAAGTGGCCCCAGCCTGGCTTAATGACTTGGGCAGACCTCCCAAAGGATTTGGTTGGCATGGTATTAGATTTCTCTTTCCTAAAGCATGTGTATGCATAATTGCAGAGTTAGAGCTTGCAATGAGATAGATTTCTTTCAAAAACAGTCAATCAATCTATCTACTATTACTTCTTTTTTCCTTTCCTTTCTTTTCTTTCCTGCCTTTCTTGGTAGGATCTTTCTTAAAGAGTTGAAACAAACCAGAGGAGGAAATGGGACTAAGTAGCCAAGTCATGTTTCCAAGATGACAGAGCGGAAAAAATAGAGAGGGTTAAACAGACTGAGTCTACTCTGTAAGGGGGATGGTGGTGGTGTCAGCTTTCAGCTCCAGAGCTTGATTGCTGGGCACTGTGGAAACATGACACTGTCCTTAATAAGCATGTGGTCATCCCAGCTGAACTCTTAGGAATTTAGTATTCGAACAGCAGAAACTTTACTTTTTGGTGAAGGTCAGAAGTTACCATTTCCAGAGCTTGGTAGTTACACGTATTCAGAAATACAGCACAGATACACTGGAAAACCTAAGCAGATAGATGTTCCTCCTGTTGTTTACTGTGGAGATCAGATGGCAATCTTTTCTCTTCTTCTTCTTCCCACCCCTTTGGGAATCAACCAATCACAAGGAGGAATGGATTTCAGTGCTTTTAGCCTCTTCCCATAAGGCCCTGCCTGGCATCTCCAGACCTAGTAAGGCTGAGTGTTTAACTCTTGGGTGTCTGAATCCCAGAAGGGACAACAGTACTAACTCTGAGCCACTCCAAGAGGTGTGGTTTCACTGAGCAAGAAGGAGCTGCTTTAGCTCGTATTCTATCACTAACCAGGAGTTGAACCTTTGGAAAGCTAGTTTGCCTTCTTGCGTTTGATGCCTTATTCTGCAAAATGAAAGGGGGGAGAAAAAAGATGGGAGGAGAATCATGGCATAGTCTCATACAAACCACCAGAGTTTCATATATCCCTCGGGGCTGAGTATAGGGGGAAAGCATTTGACCTATAGTAGGTGGCTATTCTGAAACAGCTTACTTTTTGTTAAATTCTCACAACTCAGCAGGGCAAATACTGCTCACTCAGTTTTATAGATGAGAAAACTGAACGCTGGAGAGGCTGTTCGACTCACCAAGGTCACTTCACAAGGTCACTTCACTAGGAGGGCCCATCTGGCTCTAACTGCCCAGACTAGATTCCTAGATGTTTTACTAACCATTTCATTCTGGTACACTGAGTACTTGAACTCCTAGCTTTTAGTCCTGTCCTGTAGAGCTATTACTGCTTTCTGCTGACTGATGTCCTCTAGACATTCTTAATGAGCTTAAGCAGCAGCAGAAGCTGGTACAGCCTTGGGTACAGCCAGAGGCTGGGAGGGTTATATTTCATGTCTATCAGGGGAGGGCCAGACATGCACACATACCATAGTGCATGTCTGGAGGCCAGAGGACAATTTGAGGGACTTGTTTTTTTTTCCTACTACTGTGGGACTTGGGGATTGAACTCTGAACTCAGATGAGGCATTTTGCCAACCCTGCTTAGTTTTTTTTTTTTTCCTATGTATGCTTTAATTTTTTTACTTAATTTTTAATTTTTTTTTTTTTTTTTTTTTTTTTTTTTACCACTTGCATCCCCGGCACCTGTGGAGGCCAGAAGAGAGAAGTGTTGGATCCTTTGAAACTGGAATAGACTGTTGTGAGCTGCCATGTGGGTGCTGGGAATTGAGCCTGGGTTCTCTTCAAGAGCAGCCATCTCCAGCCCCACTTTTTTATGGCCTTACTATGTAGACCTGGCTAGTATGACCTTTCTGTGTAGACCAGGCTGACCTGAAACTCACAGAAATCCGCCTGCCTCTCCAGTGCGGGTGCTAATGTCATGGCTCACAACTGACTATCCCAATCCCCACTTAACTTTAAAGTGATAATGTAAAGGTGCTGGCGACCCTGACCCTTGAGATCACAGTTTTTAGGAAAACAGTCTCTTACCTTTAGTCCTTGGTTCACTTGCTTAGCTGTTTAAAAAGTTAGACAGTATATTATGCCTTATACTTGAGACACTGTGGCATTTTTTCTTTTGGGGTGTTTTGTTTTGAGACAGTTTCACAATGTAGCCTAGGTTAGGGAAAAGTAGGATGAATCAAGCATACATGAAGGCGCCACAGGTCCTGTAGCTTTTCATTGCCCCACCAGTGGCTTACCGTGTAGCACTGCTGTGGACGGCTATTGAACATCACGGAGTTCCAAGCCACAAAGCACTCCAAAGGAAGGGGTCCTTTTAAGGTCTCAGAATTTACCTTAAACTGCTGTCGGAGAAGGCCCAGGGAAAGGAGCTTCTTTCTGTCTCCTCTCAGCCTTGCTTGCTTCACTTAAGTACCTAGAGATAAAGATAAATGTGGGGGCTTGAGATGAATGCAGCCATGGCCCAGAGGAGTCAAAGGAGGTCATATCAGCTAAAGTGGAAACTATGTTACAGCCTAAGTAGGAGCAACTGATAGGCCTATTAATAGGATTTTATCTCCTCAAAGAACATTTCTGGCATGGTTTGTAGCTTCCCATGTGGGGGATATAATATTTACTAAAAATAACCGTTTTCCAGAAACAATTAAAATCAATCACAATGGATTAATTTGTGTTGTTAAAAGTATTGTCATGGCCTAAAACTAGTGGTCTGTACTCTTTGTTGTTAAAACCATTGATCTGGGATAGATCAGTGTAGTCTATCTAGTGTGGAGTTAGATCGCCACCTTCTTAAAAACTCCAGTCAGTTCTTGCTAGCTCAAAAGGCTCCCACTCCTTCCTCTGCATTCAGACCCAAGAGTTGGTGCTGCGAATGTTTATCTAGGCAGGCAGGGTGGCACTCTCCCTAACAGCTGGCCCTGCAAAGCTGGATGCACTTGGCAGTTCGGAGCAGAAGCTCCCACAGAATAGCCCTTCCGCTGGAGAAGCAAAACCAGAACTGTCAGGAGCCGGATTCTCACAGCCCTCTTATCCTGATTGTAGCTCTTTGGATCCTTGACAGAGCTTTGGCATCTGCCTCACTGTCAGCTCATCTCTGACACTCCTTAGCAGTGAGTTTTCTTCCTACCAGTATTTGTAAACTTTGTTAAAAACACCTATTCTTAAATTGGGCAGATAGTAAAACTGCTTAAAGTATAATTCTCAGCTATTTGACCCTAGAATATTTTTAAACTGTACTAGATCGAACAAGACAGCACTGGTTCAGTACATACGGGTTAAGAGTTACCACAAATGACCTCAGAAAAGACATGATTTCATTTGCCCTTTCAATCTGTAAAGCACATTTTGAATGTTAAACAATTCAAAGGAGTACAACAATTTTAAAGAAACTAGACCAGTTTTGTTTTGAGAATAAAATCCAAAATGTTGAAATTAAATATTTAAGATTGGTTTATCATCAAAGCAAACTGCATGTGTGATCCTAGTTGGAGGAGCCCATGTCCCTCTTCTCAGGTGGTTTAGGGTTTGGTTCTCACATGCAGAGTAGGGCTATACATGTACATGGCCTTTTTGATTTGAAAGAATGTTTTCTAAAGAAAAATATGATCAGCAATTGAAAAATTCATAGGGGGCCGAAGAGATGGCTCAGCAGGCTAAGAGCACTTGATGCCCTCCCAGAGGACTTGGGCTTGGGTCTCAGCACACATGGCAGCAAACGACTTTCTGTAACTTCAGTTCTAGGGAGATCTGATGCTCTTAATGCTCTTTTCTTGCCTCTTCGGACACTAGGCATACAGGTGGTGTGTGATATATATATATATATAACATATATATATATATATATATAAAACATATATATATATATATAAAACATATATATATATATATAAAACACATATATATATATGTTTACCACACACACACACACACTGGACAGCTTGTAAAATATTAGAGCATCTTATAGAAGTCAGTGGAATGTATTCACTGGACATTTTAAACCTTTAAGTGTTGTTTTGCTTTATTCTCGTTTCCCTCCCCTTCCCAGCTACTCAACTCCTTCCCCTGGTGCTTTGAAGAAGAGAACTGAAGTAGAATAGTTCTGAAAGATAGAGAGATGGGAAAGTTGGCAAAGAAGGCTAGACGAATTCCCTGATTTATTTAGGGCTCCAACCCCAGGTTTCTGCCTACTTAATTGCTTTCATGTAATTTTTGTTTTTTTTGTTTTTGTTTTCTGACATTTACCCAGTGTCTGTTGCATTGGTGATAGTGAATGAATGAACATTTAAATGCATGTGCACACACTGCCGTGTTTATAGAGTTTTTAGCACAGCTAGGACCTCTCAGCATTCAACTCATTCTGGTGGTAGTGTTTCTGTTTTCAAATGAAGAAAATAAGTATGAATATTTTAATCTATAAAGATTGTGTGTGTGTGTGTGTGTGAGAGAGAGAGAGAGAGAGAGAGACAGACAGAGAGAGAGAGAGAGAGAGAGAGAGAGAGAGAGAGAGAGAGAGAGGAGGGAGGGAGGGAGGGAGAGAGAGAATGAGAATGTGTGGGTGTACGTGTGGAAGTCAGAGGACCCTTTGGGAGTCAGTTCTCTCCTTCCACTATGTAACCTCAGGTCACAAGGCTAAGGTGCCTTTACCTGCCATGCCAACTCTTTGGCCCATATTTAACTGTTTCCTCTTATCAGCACTCAGTAATATGTGTTAAACTTCAGTTTCAGTTCTTCATTGAGAGTGCTGAAGGGTAGAAAGTTAAGGGGGGATTGACTGGTTAGGTGACTTCTTGGCCAGGATTTCCTATTTAGACATTTCAAGATTCTTGGATAGACAGTTGGTTATTCATTTAATTTGTACACTTTTGCTATCGATAGAAATTTCTGTGCTTTGAAGTGAAGTTAAATGGAAATTTAAGTTAGCATGAAATAAATCATTTGGGTAAAGGTTACTGTGAATAACCTAACCAAACCAAACAAAGCACCCCAAACATACACAGACAAGCAACTTCTCAAATAAGAGAGGTTAGTTACTTACTTAAGAGAGGTTTTTCCCCAAAGTAAGTGTGAAGCACAGGTGGCTCAAGGCTGGTAGGATGCCTCATGGCTGCTGCTACTGGGATGCAGCCCAGATGGTTGTTACAGCCTTCCTTTCCCTCTTCTCTCTCCCCTTTCCGTACCTTTCTTCCTCTCTCCTGTATTATTTTGGAGTAATCATAAGGGATGCTTTTGCTCAGTGGAAGCCAGAGGTATTTTGACATTTTGACTAGACTGGCAGATCAATACCCCTGAGGGATCTGCCTGTCTCCACCTTCACTCCCTAGCACTGGGATTACAGACACAAGCTGTCATGCTTGGTTTATGTTGGTCCTGAAATCTGAACCTTGGCCCTCATGTTGAATAGCAAGCACTTCATCCATGGAGCCATTTCCTCAGCCCCTTATCTTCCTTTTCTACAAATTAATTCAAAAGGAGGCGAGGAAGGCATGGCTCGCCTCAGGGGACAGAACTTTCAAGTAGCTCTTATGAATGTCCTTCCTGACATGTAGTCTTACAACTACACCTGGCTGCATTGAGGGCTGGAACAAGAACCTAGCTGCAGTTGGGTTAGGAGGAGTGCCCACTTCTGAAGGGTACCCATGGTCATGTGCCAGAATGAAAACCCAGGTTTGCTTACTAAGGAAGGGAAGGGATATTATTAGATTTCTCAGCCTCAGTGCCTATCAGAGTGCACAGCCAGGTGGCAGTTAGAGCTTCTATAGACTCCCTGGGGGTTGTTTAACCTCTCACATCCAGTGAGCCACATTATCCAATAAGATGACTTAGGTTTTAAAACTACACATCTGTTTTAACTTGGGTTTAAAGAAAACATGTGCATGTGTTTGTATGAGGTGTTGGGAAAGTGCATGCCCTGTACATGTGCCACAGTGGGACAACTTGGTGGGGTCAGTCCTGTCTTCTCCACCTTACATGGGGTCTGGAGAGCAGACTAGGGGCGAGGCTCGGGTAGTGAGTGTCTGCCAGCCAAACCATTTTGCTGTTCCCAATTTGAGGGTTTAAAAAAAGTATTTTAAAGGGATAAGACAAGTGAAACATTTAAATGTCTGATAAAGGAAAAAGTTCTTTAAAAGGATTGATTATAATTTATTTTTTAAAGCCTGAATAAGCCATTAGATTATATATTTTGTGGGGAATACAGACTTACTTAAAAAAACAATTGTTATCTTTTTGTTATTGTTTTTTTGTTTGTTTTGATTGGTTGGTTGGTTGGTTGGTTGGCTTTTGTTTTTTAAGACAAGGTTTCTCAGTGTAGCCCTGGCTTTCCTGTAATTCAGTCTGTAGACCAGGCTGGCCTTGAATTTAGATCTTTCTGCCTCTGCCTCCTGAATGCTGGGGTCAAACATGTGTGCCACTGCTGCCCAGCCAAGATGGTTACGTTAAAAAAAAAAATTAACAATGAATATTTTTGAGTCTGTCTCTAAGAAGCACACAGTGAGCTCATGAAGCTTGCCACCCTATCCCTCCCTCTAAAGCAGCAGTTCTCAGCCTGTGGGCTCTGACTCCTGGGGTGTCACATCATGTGACCTGTATATCAGATATTTACATTATGATTCATAACAGTAGCATTACAGCTACAAGATAGTAATGAAAATAATTTTATGTTTGGGGGTCACACAGCATGAAGAACTGTGTGAAAGGGTCGGTTGAGAGCCACTGCTCTAAAGGTATTGGTGTTTCAGCCTTGTGTGTGTGTCTCTCTTTTTAAAATAATTGGTAGTGGTTAATCAAGCCATTCTGAGCCTTTCTCTGTCCTCCTGTGGTGTGTCCCAGGCTGTTTTGTGTGACACTGTTTAACATCCCTCATCTCCCTCAGTGTTCAGTTGTGTGACTCAGCCATAGTTGAAGGAAAGTAGAGGTCTTGTTCTGCTCTCGCAGGTGCCTGCTTTGTGAGCAGCAGTCACTCAGATTAGTTAAACTGACACCCTAAATTTAACCATTCAGAACATTTTTAACAGATTTTTGTTGTTGTTGTTGTTGTTGTTGAGTATCTTAACTAGCTAAGAGGATTTCCCCCTTTGAAAACCAAGATGTTTAAGAATAGTCATTGAAAGTAAGTTCTTTAAGAAGATGCTACACGACTGTTTGTTTTCGACAGTGAGTGTAGGCATTTCTGAAAATGGATTGTAACACAACTATCAGCATCAAGATGGTGGGAGTGTTGGTGTGTGGTAATGGGTCGTGTCCCTACTAACATGGAACCCCCTTGTTTTGCTTTGCTTTGTTTCTGTCTTCTTTGCCTTTTGACTCTTTCCCCTTTGGCCTTCCTTTATCTATCACAGGTTTTTATTTCTCACTATATTCACCCTATGTTCCTTTCCTCATCTCCAGGACAGACGTTCTTCTAACCTGAAAGCTGCGTTCAGAGAAAAGGCTCTGGGAGCTTCCCACTCAAAAGGCACACACAACAGTGCCATCATCTGTACTCAGTAGTCCTTCTGCTTCCTGGTTGTTACCACTCTGTAACATCTGTGTCCATACAACTTTCTGTTGGTGAAAATGTTTTGTATTTGTGTGTCCAAGGTGATATCTACCAGCCATGTATGGCACTTAACAGTGACCAAGGTACTGAGCTTTGAACTGAGTAATTTGAATAGTCACATCAGACCAACTCATAGGTCTGGGCTTGCACGTTGCCTAATTTGATTAGAGTGCCACTTCATTTGGGTGGTTTTTATCATACTGCATAAATTTACAGCATTGGAAATGAGGCAGTTTGGAATGTTGATAATTAAATTAGCTTAAAATAAATGAGTAAAATGGAGCTGCTTTTAATACTAGTATTATGATTATTTCCAACTATTATATTTAAACTCACTGGTGCTGATGTTTATTTATGGCTTGTAGTGACAGTAAAGCTCTCTGCTCTTGTGGTAACTAGGGGGAAATTAGTTGCACTCTAATTTTATTTATAGAACTTGGTTAAACACTTGCTGAGTGCCAGAAATGCCTACGAATAGCTTTGACCTTACTTAACAAAAAGTCAAGGGATAAAATAAATGTTCCATGATAGAAGGTCTCACTTGTGTCTGTCTGACACAAGAAGTGCAGTTTTCTAAATGAGAAACTACCACAGTCAAGGAAAGACTGTCTACAGAGTTCATGGAACTGTCAGGGAGAAGCAGGGCATGGCAATAGAGGACCAAGGATTGGGAGGAAGGGCCTCATGTAGATGGAGGAGCTGGGGAGTCTAATTTCAGGGAAGGGTGTTTAAGACATGAAAGGTAAGAGGAGCCAGTTTGCCATGGACAGAGGAAGGAATGAAAGGGTTTGGGGGAGAGGGATGGAGTTTACTGGGTCAGGAACTGGCATAAGACCCCAGTGTATTCAGAGCAGTGCTAGAGAGGTGATAATGGCTTGAAGTGAGGTTGGAGGATTGGGAACCTCGCCGAGCACAGAGGACATTAAAGGAGTTTGAATAGAAAAAGTCCTCCCTGTGTATACTGACATTGTAGATGTGTGTGTATATGTGTTTGCGTGCGCGCAGGCTATGATCTTGTCTTGTGGCTGCAGCATGGTAGATATTTTGAAGGGGAACAGTAACAGAAATGGAGAAAGTACTGTGAGGTCCAGGAAAGAGATGTTACCTTCTAGGTTATGAGAGAGAGACCAAGAGAAGTCGGATATGTGGTTGTACTGGGAGGGGTCCTTATCCATGTACTTGTAGTACTTGCACTGAGATAGGGAATGGCAGGGGCATTCTAGATTTCAGCGTTGTTGTTGGTGGTGGTTAAGGGCATGTCATATTTTGCCATGCCTGTGGGATAGCCAAGTAGTGATGTTGGAACAAGGGAAGGGAGGCGGTGGGCCTAGTCCATCACTTGGTCATCAGCTCGTGATCAAGGCAGTGGCAACAGGGGAGGTAATTTGGAGAGAACAATCTAGATTGTGTAACAAGGAATATTTTCTGATGAAGGAAAAAACCACACTCCCCCAAAAGTCACCGAGGAGTAACCAGTGGTAATGTTAAAACAAAGCAGCACTGCACAACCCCCAAGTTGTAGCATGTGCAGTTCATGTAGCATGGGAGAACGTTTTACAAGCTGTGAGCTTAGTCAACTGTTGCTGAGTAGCCAGCTAGCTGACCTGGTTGGGTTAGATGGCATGGAAGAGGTAGCCAGACTTAATGAGTTCAGGATTTGGAGACCTGGATCAGATGGGGGAGGAAGGAGGGATAGAGAGGAGGTGGAGCCACACGACTTCTTTGAGTTTCATTGTGAAGTAGTGAGCAAGAACACAGTGGGCTGCACGAGTGCGCGGGACAGGGTGTAAAGAGACCCTTTGATGACTACTCCCTGTCCAGCCCAACCTGTCACCGGATGATTATTCTGAATCTCTGCATTGTACTCAAAGAGACTGATATAACAAGCTGCCACTCACACTTGGAGTCTGTACTCAGATGGGCCACTTGAAGGGCATTGTGGTGCCTCAGGCTGACACTTCACAGTTCACAGGGCATTGCTAGACTAGCTTCCAAAGTCAGGACTAATTAACACATTGCCCATCTGTAACAAGAGCAGAGAGGGAGGTTTTCGGAAGGTGAGGTAAGTGTTTTTGTCTGATCATGATCAACAAAGAGACGAGGTTTCCTGTAGTGATGTAGGAAAGAGTGGATGGGTGAGTCATCTTCTCATCTAGGTACTTAGGGGACAGTATATATACATGGACCACAGGGAGTGGGTACAGGGTGGAAGAAAGACCTTTTCCTTGTTTTGGAATGTAAGTGCATGTGTGCATCTCTAGGCAAAACTGAAGTCTTGATAGTGAGAGGACACTTTCTTCTCTTCAAAAATGACCTATATTAGTAGAGAGTATCAGCTAAGAGTAGGAGGCAGGAAGAGAATGAAGGCCAAAAAAATAAGTCATCTTAGTGCAGAAGCCTACAAGGACAGCCTTAGGGTCACCCGTTTGCAGTGCAGTTGTGAATGCGCAGACATTGGCTGTGTGATTTGCCTATTGTAACATGATGTTGTGTGGTGCTCATTCAGAGGAGATGGAGCCTTGCATTCAACCGGGAAGTGATGAGAGCAAATGCTTGAGGGTATTTGCACAGTAGGGGTTATAATTATGGTTCCTGGAATCAAAGTTGGACAGAACTGGAGTGTGTAGGTAGTGTAAGAGTGTCTAGGGTAGGAGGGCCTTTTGAGGGCTTCAGCCAGCTGTGGTGGGGGAGACACCAGAGACAGAAGTTGGGGAAGGTCTTGGAGAGATAAAGAGGTTTTCTTTCCCTTGGCATTGGAGAAAGATTGCCCCTTTCTTATGTATATGGGTAGAGCTTATTTTAGCTGTCCTAGAACTGCACCTGTCAGGACCCTTTTGTCACCTACTGCTTGCTTTGGCCAATGCCCCAGCATGTTGATTCCAAGTCACAGCCCTTCTCTCTGCCTTTGTCTTCAGTCTCCGCAATGGGCAAAGGCAGAATGCAAGGAGATTCCAGGGTAAAATCCCACTGATGTTGTCAGTCTTTCAGTTTTCGGCAAGTAAGTATGGCGTCGAAATGATCAGATCTCCTTTCTTCTCTAAGAAGCTTCTTGATAATGACATGGGTGCTGGTCATGGGTAGCATGGGTAGACATTTTGAGTAGCATTTATTAACTATTGTAAAATAGTATCTGTTACAATACTATTTTAAGTTGAGAGGAAATAAAATAAGAAGAGACTCATTACTTTGAGCTTTAATTAAAAGTCAAATTCAGCTGGACCTTCAATCCAGTATCTCTAGCTTACTTTTTCTTTTTCTTTTTGAAGGCAGAATCTCATTTTGTAGCCCTGGCTGGCCTCATATCTGTAGACCTGGCCTCTGCCTGTAAATGCTAGGATTGAAAGTGTGCATGCCACCATGCCCAGCCACCTAGCTTTCTCTGTTGTAATGAGGCTTATTGTCTCCAGATCAAAGAATATATATAAAGGGTACATAGACATTTGCTTCAGGTACTTCTTAAATCTCAGAACCTGATTTTTCAGGTGTGCTTTTGACAAATTATGCTGCCTCTCCAGATGTAGACACTTTAACTCAGCTTTTTGCAGTCACAGGAAGATTACAAAAACTAGTAGTTTCTTATAAATTTGAAATTCTACAATGTGGCCCACCAGACTTCCTGATACCGTTGGAAGCAGCAGTCACAGTGCAGGTCCATGTCAGTGTTGTAGACAGCACCCACAGGCCATTTCAGGTTGCCTTTCTTTCCCAGAGTCAAGCTTGCTAGAGATTTCTTCAGACCTTCCCTGAAAGAATGCGTCATCCAGTACTCAAAATGACCTACCTCCCCTGGACTAATACAGAGCCTGATAAAATTTGGAGCCCAGACACACAGTCTGTGTAGGTTTTTAGGTAGCTGCACAGCGTGGAATCATTAGGTCCTGGTGTAGTAGTACACAGGGTCCCACACATGCTACCCAAGCAGTTTTACCATGCTGGGTCCCCAACTCCTTAACATGAGTCCTACTGTGGCTGTAAGCCACAGGTGTCCTTATTTGACTCTGGTGACTGGGAAGACTCCCTGCCTCTTTGTTTCTTTTGTTCTGAGGTAGAGAATGTGAGCATGCATGGGCATGAGCCCAGGGGCTCCCTCAGCTGTCTGTGTCCTCTCTTTGTGAAGAAGCCACACTCAAGAGATTGACTTGGGACTGTCCACCTAATTGGAAAGTTATAAACAGGAAAGAATTGCATACATTTAAAACAAAAATTTTCCTATGGTTTCAAAGATGTTTCTAAGTCGTTCTACCTGTGATGATTGTAAAGGTGGTTTTCCCATTTTTGTGACATATTTAGACTTTCCTTGCTTCATTTTAATTGCTACAGATACATCTTATCCCATAAAAACAGTCTTAAGCTGGGTGGCATAGGCTGGTACTTGTAGATCTTGGGATACTGAAGCAGAAGGATTCCTGTGAATTCAAGGGTAACCTGGGCTACATAATGACACTGTGCCTTACTCTCTATCCCCTATCTACAGTCTCTTAGTGTAATGTTAATGTGTTTATTTCTCATAGAGAGGGGCAGGGCTGGTGACTTTAAATTTAAATCATTGGATATAAGACAGGAAAACTGCATGTACTGATTAGCTGGGTATATATTAAAGACTCTAAATAATTATTTAATTAAGATTTGTTTTCTTAGGGCTAGAGAGTATCTCAGAAAAATATTCGGATTTTGTTTTTTAAAAATTAAAACAAAAATTCAGTCCTGGCTTTAAACTTAGAAGTTCTTATTCAGCTTGTATACTAGAAAAGAGGCAGGCTTGTTCTCAGGAAGCAGAGAGAGGTTTTATATATAGGAAGAACAGAAAAAAACCCTAAACCTGAGAATCCTTCCCAACCCAGCAAGTCTGATGATCTGATCAGGGAGGAGCAGACATGCTCTAGGCTCCACCTAGGGCCATGCTTAGAATGGAAGAGAAAGAAGGGAGAGGGGCTGAGAGGCCCGACTCTCAAGAGAGAGCTTGCCTTGCCTGTGACGTGTAGTCCTCACTCAGAGATTTCCCAAACTCAGGGAGCCTGTTTAAACGTGTCAGGGAGGGAATGTAAACCCTGAAGCAGCTAAAGGCAGTAGACTGTTTCTGTTTGTTTTCAATTTTGTTTTGGTTTTCTTTTAATAAGTTAACCAAGCAGAATATTCCTTAAAAACAAAAAGGCAACATTTTGAGAATATTATATAGCTCAATGGCAGTCACTATGCAGATGATTCCAGATCTAGAAACAGATAAACTGTACCCTAAAGACTATGAAGGGAAGAGATGAATGGTGTGGAAATACCTGCTGTTGTGGAGGTGGCAAGTGCTGTGTTACATGCTCCAGGCCCACGAGGAGTTTTGAGATAGGGTTCTACTTTAAGGCCTGGCTGTATAGCCTCAGACTGCAGAATCTTCCCACTAGTGACTTGTGAATGACTGGAGTGGGACTGCTTTTGAGTTGTCAGTGAGGTGGGACAGAGTATGGGCATTGATTGGCACATAGGGACAGATTCACTGGTTTTGGAATGAAAGCCATCAGGACAAGTGATTCAATAATGCTTATTCATCAGTGGTCATAATATGTGGAAGATTTGGCATGCTGAAGACACAGTGTTTAAATTAAAATTAGAAAATGCAGCCAGGAGTGGTGGCACATGACTTTAATCCCAGTACTTGGGAGGTAGAGACAAGTGGATCTTTGTGAGTTCTGGTCAGCCTGGTCTACGGCAAGTTCCAGGCCAGCCAGGACTACACAGAAAAACCCTTTCTTGGTGGTGGTGGT